>NC_091387.1:4999000-5009000 GCF_038502225.1 Cherax quadricarinatus
GACTCTCTGGCAGTACCGTCACCCCCTCCCCATCTTCCTCCCCTCCACCTCCTCATCCCCCTCCTCCCCTTCCCCTCCCCTCTCCACTTTCCCCTGCTCCCCCTCCTTCAATCGGAAAGACATTAGCGGAGATCAGGAGCATCAATGGTGTTCGACCCCCCCACTGCTGTTAAGACACCACAGTGGTGGTGTGGGGGAGGGGAAATAACAACCCTCCCCTCTCCTGGTGGGGGGACACCAACACCACTCAAATTGAGAGTGCTGGGGGGATTGTGGGAGAATGAAGGTGGGTGGGGGGGATTGTGGGAGAATGAAGGTGGGTGGAGGGGGGATTGTGGGGGATTGTGAGGGAATCTGGAAGACCGTTAAAGACGAAGCTCTAAACCTGTAGGTGGTCATATAATGCCTGGCTGACACTACTGACACAGCTTCCTGACACAGCCTCCAGACACAGCCTCCTGACACAGCCTCCTGACACAACCTCCAGACACAGTCTCATTACACAGCTTCCTGACAGCCTCCTGACACAGCTTCCAGACACAGCCTCCTGACACAGCCTCCTGACACAGCTTACAGACACAGCCTCCTGACACAGCCTCCAGACACAGCCTCCTGGCACAGCCTCCTGACACAGCTTCCTGACACAACCTCCAGACACAGCATCCTGACACAGCCTCCTGACACAGCCTCCTGACACAGCCTCCAGACACAGCCTCCTGACACAGCCTCCTGACACAGTCTCCAGACACAGCTTCCAGTCACAGCCTCCAGACACAGCCTCCTGACAGAGCCTCCTGACACAGCCTCCTGACACAGCTTCCTGACACAGCCTCCAGAAACAGACTCAAGACACAGCCTCCTGACACAGCATCCTGACACAGCCTCCTGACACGGCCTCCAGACACGGCCTCCAGACACAGCCTCAAGAAACAGCCTCCTGACACAGCCTCGAGACACAGCCTCCTGACACAGCCTCCTGACACAGCCTCCAGACACAGCCTCCAGACACAGCCTCCAGACACAGCCTCCTGACACAGCCTCCTGACACAGCCTCCTGACACAGCCTCCTGACACAGCCTCCTGACAGAGCCTCCAGACACAGCCTCCTGATACAGCCTCCTGACAGAGCCTCCAGACACAGCCTCCTGACACAGCTTCCTGACACAGCCTCCTGACACAACCTCCAGACACAGTCTCCTTACACAGCTTCCTGACAGCCTCCTGACACAGCTTCCAGACACAGCCTCCTGACACAGCCTCCTGACACAGCTTACAGACACAGCCTCCTGACACAGCCTCCAGACACAGCCTCCTGGCACAGCCTCCTGGCACAGCCTCCTGACACAGCCTGCAGACACAGCCTCCAGACACAGCCTCCTGACACAGCCTCCTGACACAGCCTCCTGACACAACCTCCAGACACAGCATCCTGACACAGCCTCCTGACACAGCCTCCTGACACAGCCTCCAGACACAGACTCCTGACACAGCCTCCTGACACAGTCTCCAGACACAGCCTCCAGTCACAGCCTCCAGACACAGCCTCCTGACACAGCCTCCAGACACAGCGTCCTGACACAGCCTCCTGACACAGCCTCCTGACACAGCTTCCTGACACAGCCTCCAGAAACAGACTCAAGACACAGCCTCCTGACACAGCCTCCAGACACAGCCTCAAGACACAGCCTCCTGACACAGCATCCTGACACAGCCTCCTGACACAGCCTCCAGACACAGCCTCCAGACACAGCCTCCAGACACAGCCTCCTGACACAGCCTCCAGACACAGCCTCCTGATACAGCCTCCTGACACAGCCTCCTGACACAGCCTCCTGACACAGCCTCGAGACACAGCCTCCTGATACAGCCTCCTGACACAGCCTCGAGACACAGCCTCCTGACACAGCCTCCTGACACAGCCTCCTGACACAGCCTCCTGACACAGCCTCCTGACAGCCTCCAGACACAACCTCCTGATACAGCCTCCTGACACAGCCTCCTGACACAGCCTCCTGACACAGCCTCCTGACACAGCCTCCTGACACTGCCTCCAGACAGTCATTACACAGTACCGAGGTACTTGCTCAACTCATACCTCTCCTGACACTCTGCTGACTCCCCTGACACTCTGCTGACACCCCTGACACTTGTTGTTAGGTAAGACACATATGCAACAGTTAGGTATCTTTATTTCGAAACGTTTCGCCTACACAGTAGGCTTCTTCAGTCGAGTACAGAAAAGTTGATAGAAGCAGAAGAGACTTGAAGACGATGTAATCAGTCCATCACCCTTGAAGTTTTGAGGTGGTCAGTCCCTCAGTCTGGAGAAGAGCATTGTTCCATAGTCTGAAACAATATGGAGTTGAAGTGACAGGATGGAGCCTTATATAGCGCCAGGAGGTGAGACGTAGGTCACTAGTAGAAGTAAGAACGCAGATGTTGGGAGGTCAGGTCCCTCTCAAATCCAACCTGTCGATATTTTATACCATTTTAATGTTCAATCTGTCAGACACTGCAACACAAGGGTATCTTGGTACAGACCTGCAATCATCTTCGACAACCTCTACTAGTGAGAACCGCTGGATTTGATAGGGATCTGACCTCCCAACATCTTCGTTCTTACTTCCACTAGTGACCTACGTCTCACCTCCTGGAGCTATAAAAGGCTCCATCCTGTCACTTCAACTCCATATTGTTTCAGACTATGGAACAATGCTCTTCTCCAGACTGAGGGACTGACCACCTCAAAACTTT
The DNA here is from genome assembly GCF_038502225.1 of Cherax quadricarinatus. Taxonomy (NCBI): domain Eukaryota; kingdom Metazoa; phylum Arthropoda; class Malacostraca; order Decapoda; family Parastacidae; genus Cherax; species Cherax quadricarinatus. Next base: position 5,001,755 of record NC_091387.1, read on the forward strand.
AAGGGTGATGGACTGATTACATCGTCTTCAAGTCTCTTCTGCTTCTATCAACTTTTCTGTACTCGACTGAAGAAGCCTACTGTGTAGGCGAAACGTTTCATAATAAAGATACCTAACTGTTGCATATGTGTCTTACCTAACAACAAGTGTCAGGGGTGTCAGCAGAGTGTCAGGGGAGTCAGCAGAGTGTCAGCAGAGTGTCAGGAGAGGTATGAGTTGAGCAAGTACCTCGGTACTATGTAATGACTGTCTGGAGGCAGTGTCAGGAGGCTGTGTCAGGAGGCTGTGTCAGGAGGCTGTGTCAGGAGGCTGTATCAGAAGGCTGTGTCAGGAGGCTGTGTCAGGAGGCTGTGTCAGGAGGCTGTATCAGGAGGCTGTGTCTGGAGGCTGTGTCAGGAGGCTGTGTCTGGAGGCTGTGTCTGGAGGTTGTGTCTGGAGGCTGTGTCAGGAGGCTGTGTCAGGAGGCTGTGTCTCGAGGCTGTGTCAGAAGGCTGTGTCTTGAGGCTTTGTCTGGAGGCTGTGTCTGGAGGCCGTGTCAGGAGGCTGTGTCAGGATGCTGTGTCAGGAGGCTGTGTCTGGAGGCTGTGTCTGGAGGCTGTGTCTGGAGGCTGTGTCTGGAGGCTGTGTCAGGAGGCTGTGTCTTGAGTCTGTTTCTGGAGGCTGTGTCTGGAGGCTGTGTCTGGAGGCTGTGTCTGGAGGCTGTGTCTGGAGGCTGTGTCAGGAGGCTGTGTCTGGAGACTGTGTCAGGAGGTTGCGTCGTCAAAGCTCTCCTGAGAGAGCTGAAGCTGAGACATAAAGCTTTCTTCATCACAGCTTGAGAGAGAAGCCAGGGGCATTGTTCTGGTACCATAATTGTTCAGGGACTGATACCCTAACCTGGTACTGCGGTGATTGTTCAGGGACTGATACCCTAACCTGGTACTGTTGTGATTGTTCAGGGACTGATAACCTAACCTGGTACTGTGGCGATTGTTCAGGGACTGATACTCTAACCTGGTACTGTACATATTGTTCAGGGACTGATACCCTAACCTGGCACTGTAGATATTGTTCAGGGACTGATACCCTAACCTGGTACTGCAGATATTGTTCAGGGACTGATACCCTAACCTGGTACTGTAGTTATTGTTCAGGGACTGATACCCTAACCTGGTACTGTGGTGACTGTTCAGGGACTGATACCCTAACCTGGAACTGTAGTTATCGTTCAGAGACTGATACCCTAATCTGGTACTGTGGTAATTGTTCAGGGACTGATACCCTAACCTGGTACTGTGGCGATTGTTCATTGACTGATACCCTAACCTGGTACCGTGGTAATTGTTCAGGGACTGATACCCTAACCTGGTACTGTGGTAATTGTTCAGGGACTGATACCCTAAACTGGTACTGTGTCAATTGTTCAGGGACTGATACCCTAACCTTGTACTGTGGTAATTGTTCAGGGACTGATACCCTAACCTGGTACTGTGGTAATTGTTCAGGGACCGATACCCTAACCTGGTACTGTGGCGATTGTTCAGTGACTGATACCCTAACCTGGTACTGTGGCAATTGTTCAGTGACTGATACCCTAACCTGGTACTGTGGCAATTGTTCAGGGACTGATACCCTAACCTGGTACTGTGGTAATTGTTCAGGGACTGATAAACTAACCTGGTACAGTGGTAATTGTTCAGGGACTGATACCCTAACCTGGTACTGTGGCAATTGTTCAGGGACTGATACCCTAACCTGGTACTGTGGTAATTGTTCAGGGACTGATACCTTAAGCTTTTACTGTGGTAATTGTTCAGGGTCTGATACCATAACCTGGTACTGTGGTGATTGTTCAGGGACTGATACCATAACCTGGTACTGTGGTAATTGTTCAGGGACTGATACCATAACCTGGTACTGTGGTAATTGTTCAGGGTCTGATACCCTAACCTGGTACTGTGGTGATTGTTCAGGAACTGATACCCTAACCTGGTACTGTGGTAATTGTTCAGGGACTGATATCCTAACCTGGTACTGTGGTAATTGTTCAGGGACTGATACCCTAACCTGGTACTGTGGTAATTGTTCAGGGACTGATATCCTAACCTGGTACTGTGGTAATTGTTCAGGGACTGATACCCTAACCTGGTACTGTGGTAATTGTTCAGGGACTGATACCCTAACCTGGTACTGTGGTGATTGGTCATGGACTGATACCCTAACCTGGTACTGTGGTAATTGTTCAGGTACTGATACCCTAACCTGGTACTGTGGTAATTGTTCAGGGACTGACACCCTAACCTGGTACTGTAATTATTGTTCAGAGAGTGATACCCTAACCTGGTACTGTAGATATTGTTCAGGGACTGATACCCTAACCTGGTACCGTAGCTATTGTTCAGGGACTGATACCCTAACCTGGTACTGTGGTAATTGCTCAGGGACTGATACCCTAACCTGGTACTGTGGTGATTGTTCAGGGACTGATACCCTAACCTGGTACCGTAGTTATTGTTCAGGGGCTGATACCCAAACCTGGTACTGTGGTTATGGTTCAGGGACTGATACCCTAACATGGTACTGTGGTGATTGTTCAGGGACTGATACAATAACCTGGTACTGTGGTGATTGTTCAGAGACTGATACCCTAACCTGGTACTGTGGTGATTGTTCAGGGACTGATACCCTAACCTGGTACTCTAGTAAATGTTCAGTGACTGATACCCTAACCTGCTACTGTGGTGATTGTTCAGGGACTGATACCCTAACCTGGTACTGTGGTAATTGCTCAGGGACTGATACCCTAACCTGGTACTGTAGTTATTGTTCAGGGACTGATACCCTAACCTTGTACTGTAGTTATTGTTCAGGGACTGATACCCTAACCTGATGAAGTAGATATTGTTCAGGGACTGATACCCTAACATGGTGCCGTAGTTATTGTTCAGGGACAGATACCCTAACCTGGTAATGTGGTAATTGCTAAGGGACTGATACCCTAACCTGGTACTTTGGTGATTGTTCAGAGACTGATACCCTAACCTGGTACTGTGGTGATTGTTCAGGGACTGATACCCTAACCTGGTACTGTGGTAATTGCTCAGGGACTGATACCCTAACCTGGTACTGTAGTTATTGTTCAGGGACTGATACCCTAACCTTGTACTGTAGTTATTGTTCAGGGACTGATACCCTAACCTGATGAAGTAGATATTGTTCAGGGACTGATACCCTAACATGGTGCCGTAGTTATTGTTCAGGGACAGATACCCTAACCTGGTAATGTGGTAATTGCTAAGGGACTGATACCCTAACCTGGTACTTTGGTGATTGTTCAGGGACTGATACCCTAACCTGGTACTGTGGTAATTGTTCAGGGACTGATACCCTAACCTGGTACTGTAGTTATTGTTCAGGGACTGATACCCTAACCTTGTACTGTAGTTATTGTTCAGGGACTGATACCCTAACCTGATGAAGTAGATATTGTTCAGGGACTGATACCCTAACCTGGTACCGTAGTTATTGTTCAGGGACAGATACCCTAACCTGGTAATGTGGTAATTGCTCAGGGACTGATACCCTAACCTGGTACTTTTGTGATTGTTCAGGGACTGATACCCTAACCTGGTACTGTGGTGATTGTTCAGGGACTGATACCCTAAGCTGGTACCGTAGTTATTGTTCAGGGGCTGATACCCTAACCTGGTACTGTAGTTATTGTTCAGGGACTGATACTCTAACCTGGTACTGTGGTAATTGTTCAGGGACTGATACCCTAACCCGGTACTGTAGTTATTGATTAGGCACTGATACCCTAACCTGGTACTGTAGTTACTGTTCAGGGACTGATACCCTAACCTGGTACTGTGGTAATTGTTCAGTGACTGATACCCTAACCTGGTACTGTGGTGATTGTTCAAGGACTGATACCCTAACCTGGTACTGTGGTAATTGTTCAGGGACTGATACCCTAACCTGGTACTGTGGTAATTGTTCAGGGACTGATACCCTAACCGGGTACTGTGGTGATTGTTCAAGGACTGATACCCTAACCTGGTACTGTGGTAATTGTTCAGGGACTGATACCCTAACCTGGTACTGTGGTGATTGTTCAAGGACTGATACCCTAACGTGGTACTGTGGTAATTGTTCAGGGACTGACACCCTAACCTGGTACTGTGGTAATTGTTCAGGGACTGATACCCTAACCTGGTACTGCATTTATTGTTCAGGGACTGATACCCTAACCTGGTACTGTGGCAATTGTTCAGGGACTGATACCCTAACCAGGTACTGTGGTAATTGTTCTGGGACTGATACCCTAACCTGGTACTGTGGTATTTGTTCAGGGACTGATGCCCTATCCTGGTACTGTGGCGATTGTTCAGTGACTGATACCCTAACCTGGTACTGTGGTGATTGTTCAGGGACTGATACCCTAACCCGGTACTGTTGTGATTGTTCAGTGGCTGATACCCTAACCTGGTACTGTGGTAATTGTTTAGGGACTGATACCCTAACTTGGTACTGTGGTGATTGTTCAGGAACTGATACCCTAATCTGGTACTGTGGTAATTGTTCAGGGACTGATACCCTAACCTGGTACTGTGGTAATTGTTCAGGGACTAATTCCCTAACCTGGTACTGTGGTAATTGTTCAGGGACTGATACCCTAACCTGGTACTGTGGTAATTGTTCAGGGACTGATACCCTAACCGGGTACTGTGGTGATTGTTCAAGGACTGATACCCTAACCTGGTACTGTGGTAATTGTTCAGGGACTGATACCCTAACCTGGTACTGTGGTAATTGTTCAGTGACTGATACCCTAACCTGGTACTGTGGTGATTGTTCAAGGACTGATACCCTAACGTGGTACTGTGGTGATTGTTCAGGGACTGACACCCTAACCTGGTACTGTGGTAATTGTTCAGGGACTGATACCCTAACCTGGTACTGTGGTAATTGTTCAGGGACTGATACCCTAACCTGGTACTGTGGCAGTTGTTCAGGGACTGATACCCTAACCAGGTACTGTGGTAATTGTTCAGGGACTGATACCCTAACCTGGTACTGTGGTATTTGTTCAGGGACTGATGCCCTATCCTGGTACTGTGGCGATTGTTCAGTGACTGATACCCTAACCTGGTACTGTGGTGATTGTTCAGGGACTGATACCCTAACCCGGTACTGTGGTGATTGTTCAGTGGCTGAAACCCTAACCTGGTACTGTGGTAATTGTTTAGGGACTGATACCATAACCTGGTACTGTGGTAATTGTTCAGGGACTGATACCCTAACTTGGTACTGTGGTGATTGTTCAGGAACTGATACCCTAATCTGGTACTGTGGTAATTGTTCAGGGACTGATACCCTAACCTGGTACTGTGGTAATTGTTCAGGGACTCATACCCTAACCTGGTACTGTGGTAAATGTTCAGTGACTGATACCTTAATCTGGTACTGTGGTGATTGTTCAGGGACTGATACCCTAACCTGGTACTGTGGTAATTGTTCAGGGACTGATACGCTAACTGGTACTGTGGTAATTGCTCAGGGACTCATACCCTAACCTGGAACTCTAGTTATTGTTCAGGGACTGATACCCTAAGCTGGTACTGTACATATTGTTCAGGGACTGATACCCTAACTTGGTACCGTAGTTATTGTTCAGGGACTGATACCCTAACGTGGTACTGTGGTAATTGCTCATGGACTGATACCCTAACCTGGTACTTTGGTGATTGTTCAGGGACTGATACCCTAATCTGGTACTGTGGTGATTGTTCAGGGACTGATACCCTAACCTGGTACCGTAGTTATTGTTCAGGGGCTGATACCCTAACCTGTTACTGTAGTTATTGTTCAGGGACTGATACCCTTACCTGGTACTGTGGTAATTGTTCAGGGACTGATACCCTAACCTGGTACTGTGGAAATTGTTCAGGGACTGATACCCTAACCTGGTACTGTAGTTATTGTTCAGGGACTGATACCCTAACCTGGTACTGTAGTTATTGTTCAGGGACTGATACCCTAACCTGGTACTGTAGATATTGTTCAGGGACTGATACCCTAACTTGGTACTGTAGTTATTGTTCAGGGACTGATACCCTAAACTGGTACTGTGGTAATTGCTCAGGGACTGATACCCTAACCTGGTACTGTGGTGATTGTTCAGGGACTGATTCCCTAACCTGGTACTGTGGTGATCGTTCAGGGACTGATACCCTAACCTGGTTCCGTAGTTATTGTTCAGGGACTGATACCCTAACTTGGTACTGTGGTGATTGTTCAGGGACTGATACCCTAACCTGGTACTGTGGTGATTGTTCAGGGACTGATACCCTAACCTGGTACTGTGGTAATTGTTCAGGGACTGATACCCTAACCTGGTACTGTGGGAAATGTTCAGTGACTGATACCCTAACCTGGTCCTGTGGTGATTGTTCAGGGACTGATACCCTAACCTGGTATTGTGCTAATTGTTCAGGGACTAATCCCCTAACCTGGTACTCTAGTTATTGTTCGGGGACTGATACCCTAACCTTGTACTGTGGTAGTTGTTCAGGGACTGATACCCTAACCTGGTACTGTAGTTATTGTTTAGGGACTGATACAGTAACCTGGTACTGTAGTTATTGTTCATGACTGATACCCTAACCTGGTACTGTAGTTATTGTTCAGGGACTGATACCCTAACCTGGTACTGTGGTAATTGTTCAGAGACTGATACCCTAACCTGGTACTGTAGTTATTGTTCAGGGACTGTTACCCTTACCTGGTACTGCAGTTATTGTTCAGGGACTGATACAATAACCTGGTACTGTAGTTATTGTTCAGGGACTGATACCCTAACCTGGTACTGTAGTTATTGTTCAGGGACTGATACCCTAACCTGGTACTGTGGTAATTGTTCAGGGACTGATACCCTAACCTGGTACTGTAGTTATTGTTCAGGGACTGATACAATAACCTGGTACTGTAGTTATTGTTCAGGGACTGATACCCAAACCTGATACTGTAGTTATTGTTCAGGGACTGATACCCTAACCTGGTACTGTGGTAATTGTTCAGGGACTGATACCCTAATCTGGTACTGTGGTGATTGTTCAGGGACTGATACCCTAACCTGGTACTGTGGTGATTGTTCAGGGATCGATACCCTAGCCTGGTACTGTGGTAATTGTTCAGGGACTGATACCCTAACCTGGTACTCTGGTGATTGTTCTGGGACTGATACCCAAACCTGGTACTGTAGTTA
>NC_091387.1:5019000-5039000 GCF_038502225.1 Cherax quadricarinatus
ACCCCTCCACCAACACTACTACCCCCTCCTCCAACACTACTACTCCCCTCCTCCAACACTACTACTCCCCTCTACCAACACTACTACCCCTCCTCCAACACTACTACCCCCTCCTCCAACACTACTACTCCCCTCCTCCAATACTGCTACCCCTCCTCCAACACTATTACCCACTCCTCCAACACTACTACCCCCTCCTCCAACACTACTACTCCCCTCCTCCAATACTGCTACCCCACCTCCAACACTACTACCCCCCTCCTCCAACACTGCTACCCTCCACCAATACTACTACCACTCTCCCAGCACCACTACCCCCTCCTCCAACACTACTACTCCTCTACCAACACTACTACCCCCTCCACCAACACTACTACCCCTGCTCCCACATATTACCCCTCCACCAACACTACTACCCCCTCCTCCAACACTACTACCCCCTCCTCCAACACTACTACTCCCCTCTACCAACACTACTACCCCTCCTCCAACACTACTACCCCCTCCTCCAAAACTACTACTCCCCTCCTCCAATACTGCTACCCCTCCTCCAACACTATTACCCACTCCTCCAACACTACTACCCCCTCCTCCAACACTACTACTCCCCTCATCCAATACTGCTACCCCTTCTCCAACACTACTACCCCCTCCTCCAACACTACTACCCCTCCTCAAGCAATACTATCCCCTCCTGCAAGACTGTTACCCCTCCTCCAACACTACTACCCTTCCTCCAACACTACTAACCCTTCCTCCAACACTACTACCCAGTCTCCAACACTACTACCCTCTCCTCCAACACTACTACCTCCTCCTCCAACATTACTAACCCCTCCTCCAACACTACTATCCCTCTTCCAACAATACTACCCCTCCTCCAGCACTACTACCCCCTCTTCCAACACTACTACCCCTCCTCCAACATTACTAACCCCTCCTCCAACACTATTATCGCTCTTCCAACAATACTACCCCTCCTCAAGCACTACTACCCTCCTCCAACACTACTACCTCCTCCTCCAACACTACTACCCCTCCTCCAACAGTACTACCCCTCCTCCGACAGTACTACCCCTCCTCCAACACTACTACCCCCTCCTCCAACAGTACTACCCCTCCTCCGACAGTACTACCTCCTCCTCCAACACTACTACCCCTCCTCCAACAGTACTACCCCTCCTCCGACAGTACTACCCCTCCTCCAACACTACTACCCCCTCCTCCAACACTCGTACCCCCCAAGACAAACCCAAGGCTCGATACAGTAAATCCCTGCTGGTCTGACCCGTGTTGTAGTAAGTCTGTTGTGAGTGATGGTGTAATACCAGGGATACCAGACCTTGATACCACAATATTCCCCCCACACCTGCTCCACCACCACCACTATCCCTACCACACCTGCTCCACCACCACCACTATCCCTACCACACTTGCTCCACCACCACCACCACCACCACCACCACCACCACCACCACTATCCCTACCACACCTGCTCCACAACCACCACTATCCCTACCACACTTGCTCCACCACCACCACTATCCCTACCACACCTGCTCCACCACCACCACTATCCCTACCACACCTGCTCCACCACCACCACTACCCCTACAACACTTGCTCCACCACCATCACTACCACTATCCCTACCACACCTGCTCCACCACCACTATCCCTACCACACCTGCTCCACCACCACGACAACTACCACTATTACCAGTACCAGAGTGAAAGTCGGGAGATTCCCCCTCCCTCTCTACCACAGTAAAGACAGAAGATATTGAAGAAGGTGAAGGGGCAGGGGAGGGGGTAGTGGAGAGGGTAGGGGTGAGGGTAGGGGAAGGGGTAGGGGTGGGAGGAAGGGTAGGGGGTTGGGTGGGGAAGGGGAGAAGGTATAAAACCTCACCCATGCGGGTTTAGCGATTGACGGCAAGAAATTAGAATCTTAACCCAAGATTTACGGAGGATAGGGAGTCTGGCCCCTGAGCCAGCTGGCTCCTTGAGCCAGCTGGCTCCAGGAGCCAGCTGGTGGTGTTACCCTGGCACCTGAGCCAGCTGCTGTTGGGTGGAGGAGAACGGACGGTGTATCAAGCCTGTAACACTACCACGGTGTGAGTGTGTTGTACCATCACGCTGGTATGATACCAGGGTATGTATTGTACCATCATGCTGGTATGATACCAGAGTGTGTATGTTGTACCATCATGCTGGTATGATACCAGGGTGTGAGTGTGTTGTACCATCATGCTGGTATGATACCAGGGTGTGTGCGTTGTACCATCATGCTGGTATGATACCAGGGTGTGTGTGTATGTTGTACCATCATGCTGGTATGATACCAGGGTGTGTGTGTGTTGTATCACCATGCTGGTATGATACCAGGGTGTGTGTGTTGTACCATCATGCTGGTATGACACTAGGGTGTGTGTGTGTTATACCATCATGCTGGTATGATACCAGAGTGTGTGCGTTGTACCATCATGCTGGTACGATACTAGGGTGTGTGTGTTGTACCATCATGCTGGTATGATACCAGGATGTGAGTGTGTTGTACCATCATGCTGGTATGATACCAGGGTGTGTGTGTGTGTGTTGTACCATCATGCTGGTATGATACCAAGGTGTGTGTTGTGCCATCATGCTGGTATGATACCAGGGTGTGTGTGTTGCACCATCATGCTGGTATGATACCAGGGTGTGAGTGTGTTGTACCATCATGCTGGTATGATACCAGGGTGTGTGTGTTGTACCATCATGCTGGTACGATACCAGGGTGTGTGTGTTGTACCATCATGCTGGTATGATACTAGGGTGTGTGTTGTACCACCATGCTGGTATGATACCAGGGTGTGTGATTTGTACCATCATGCTGGTATGATACCAGGGTGTGTGCGTTGTACCATCATGCTGGTATGATACCAGGGTGTGTGTGTTGTACCATCATGCTGGTATGATACCAGGGTGTGTGCGTTGTACCATCATGCTGGTATGATACCAGGGTGTGTGTGTTGTACCATCATGCTGGTATGATACCAGGGTGTGTGTGTTGTACAATCATTATGGTATGATACCAGGATGTGTGTGTGTTGTACCATCATGCTGGTATGATACTAGGGTGTGTGTGTGTGTTGTACCATCATGCTGGTATGATACCAGTGTGTGTGTGTTGTACCACCATGCTGGTATGATACGAGGGTGTGTGTGTTGTACCATCATGCTGGTATGATACCAGGGTGTGTGTGTGTTGTACCATCATGCTGGTATGATACGAGGGTGTGTGTGTTGTACCACCATGCTGGTATGATACCAGGGTGTGTGTGTTGTACCATCATGCTGGTATGATACCAGGGTGTGTGTGTTGTACCACCATGCTGGCATGATACCAGGGTGTGTGTGTTGTACCATCATGCTGGTATGATACCAGGGTGTGTGTTGTGCCATCATGCTGGTATGGTACCAGGGTGTGTGTTGTACCATCATGCTGGTATGATACCAGGGTGTGTGTGTTGTACCATCATGCTGGTATGATACCAGGGTGTGTGTGTTGTACCATCATGCTGGCATGATACCAGGGTGTGTGTGTTGTACCATCATGCTGGTATGATACCAAGGTGTGTGTGTGTTGTACCATCATGCTGGTATGATACCAGGGTGTGTGTGTTGTACCATCATGCTGGTATGATAACAGGGTGTGTGTGTTGTACCATCATGCTGGTATGATACCAGGGTGTGTGTGTGTGTTGTACCATCATGCTGGTATGATACCAGGGTGTGTGTGTGTGTTGTACCATCATGCTGGTATGATACCAAGGTGTGTGTGTGTTGTACCATCATGCTGGTATGATACCAGGGTGTGTGTGTTGTACCATCATGCTGGTATGATACCAGGGTGTGTGTGTTGTACCACCATGCTGGTATGATACCAGGGTGTGTGTGTTGTACCATCATGCTGGTATGATACCAGGGTGTGTGTGTTGTACCATCATGCTGGTATGATACCAGGGTGTGTGTGTTGTACCATCATGCTGGTATGATACCAGGGTGTGTAAAATAAATCCTTAATTAACCCAGCCCGTAGAAATGATTATCATCCTTGTGTTACCTGCCCCTTCCCCCACCCCCTGCTTCTTCATTCTCCCCCCTCCCCCTTCCTCCTCCCCCTCCCCTCTCCCCCTTCCCCCATCCTTTACCCCTCTCCTTCTCCCCCTGCCCCTCCTCCTGCCCCTCCTCCTGTCCCTCCCCCACCCTCCACCCCCTCCCCTTCCCCCTTCCCCCATCTATCCCTGGGGGGATAATGAAAAATACACAGGGAGAAATTGATTAACATAGGAAGTGTTTAATAAGGTAGCCGCCAGACTGGGCAGTGGGGGGGCGCGAGGGGCAGGGGATGGGGGAGGGGAAGGGGCAGGGGGAGGGGCAAGGGGGGAAGGGGGGGTTGAGCCTAAAGGAGGTTCTAGAAGGTCTGAAGAAGGTTCTAGAAGGCCAGGAGGAGGTTGAGATAGACAGAAGATAGACAGTTACCATACTTGTTTGTAGTGTGTGTGTGTGTGTATTGTGCGCGCGCGTGTGTGTGTGTGTGTGTGTGTGTGTGTGTGTGTGTGTGTGTGTGTGAGAGAGAGAGAGAGAAATACATATAGTCATCCACAGCTAGTGAGGGACTGACCTCCTGATCTTGGTGCAAGTAGAAAGTGCTGGGGGAATTTAACCTTCAGTGGTTCAGTCACGTTTTCCCACCACCAACATTTGCAATATTTACCAGTTGTTAGAAAGGGTTTAACGTGAGTTACGGGGGTTTAATCAGAGTCAGGAAGGGTTTAACTTGTCTTAGGAAGGTTTAACGTCTAGGGAGGTTCAACTCAGAGTCTCTAACTAGAAAAACCAGGGGAATTTAGAGACGAAATTGGGGAAATTCAGCGGTTAGGGGAAGATTTCCAGGGCCTATACAGGATGCAGGGAAGATCTAGGGACTATTTAATGGGGGGGGGGAGTAAGGAAGGTATTTGAAGGTAAGGGGGGTTTAGAGGGAGGGTAGGAAGGGGGTGGAGAGGGTAAGAGGGGGTGAGGGAGGGTGAGGAGGGAATGGTAGAGTAAGGGAGGGTGAAGAGGGTAGGGGAGGGTAGGGAGAGTAAGGGAGGGTAGGGAGAGTAAGGGAGGGTAGGGAGAGTAAGGGAGGGTAGGGAGAGTAAGGGAGGGTAGGGAGAGTATGGGAGGGTAGGGAGAGTAAGGGAGGGTAGGGAGAGTAATGGAGGGTAGGGAGAGTAAGGGAGGATAGGGGGAGTAAGGGAGGGTAGGGAGAGTAGGGGAGGGTAGGGAGAGTAAAGGAGGGTAGGGAGAGTGAAGGGAGGGTAGAGAGAGTGAAGGGAGGGTAGGGAGAGTAAGGGAGGGTAGGGGAGTAAGGGAGGGTAGGGAGAGTAAAGTAGGGTAGAGAGAGTGAAGGGAGGATAGGGAGAGTGAAAGGAATCTTGGGAGAGTGAAGGGAGGGTAGGGAGAGTGAAGGGAGGCTAGGGAGAGTGAAGGGAGGCTAGGGAGAGTGAAGGGAGGGTAGGGAGAGTGAAGGGAGGCTAGGGAGAGTGAAGGGAGGCTAGGGAGAGTGAAGGGAGGCTAGGGAGAGTGAAGGGAGGCTAGGGAGAGTGAAGGGAGGGTAGGGAGAGTAAGGTAGGGTAGGGAGAGTAAGGGAGGGTAGGGAGAGTAAAGGAGGGTAGGGAGAGTAAGGGAGGGTAGGGAGAGTAAAGGAGGGTAGGGAGAGTAAGGGAGGGTAGGGAAAGTAAGGGAGGGTAGGGAGAGTAAGGGAGGGTAGGGAGAGTAAGGGAGGGTAGGGAAAGTAAGGGAGGGTAGGGAGAGTAAGGTAGGGTAGGGAGAGTAAGGGAGGGTAGAGAAAGTAAGGGAGGGTAGGGAGAGTAAGGTAGGGTAGGGAGAGTAAGGGAGGACAGGGAGAGTAAGGGAGGGTAGGGAGAGTAAGGGAGGGTAGGGAGAGTAAGGGAGGGTAGGGAGAGTAAGGGAGGGTAGGGAGAGTAAGGGAGGGTAGGGAGAGGGGAGAATAAAGTTGAACTGAAGGCAGCAATGAGCAAATTAAAGATTATAAGGATAATCTGCTGGATTATATGTGAATTATAGTGATGTTAACCCAGGTTATGAGAGAGTGAGAGAGTGAGAGTGAGAGAGTGAGAGTGAGAGAGTGAGAGACTGAGAGAGAGTGAGAGAGTGAAAGAGAGAGAGTGAGAGAGTGAGAGTGAGAGAGTGAGAGAGAGAGAGAGAGAGAGAGAGAGAGAGAGAGAGAGAGAGAGAGAGAAACCACACAATAGACCAAATGTCTATTAACACTTGATGATTCACTCACACAAGAAGAGAGTGTACCTAGCGGCGACCAGTAAGAGGCGGGACCAGGAACTATGACACGAACCTTGCAATCACAATTAGGTGAGTACACACAAACACACACACACACACATATATATATATATATATATATATATATATATATATATATATATATACATATATATATATATATATATATATATATATATATATATATATATATATATATATATATATATATATATATATATATATATATATATATATATATATATGCAAAACAACCACTCTGAAAGAATAGAGAAATTCCAAGCACTTTCGTGACTACTCACATTATCAAGGATAATGTGAGTAGTCACGAATGCGCTTGGAATTTCTCTATTCTTTCAGAGTGGTTGTTTTGCATCATATTCTGAAATCACCTGTTTACTGTGATCTTATTGTATATATATATATATATATATATATATATATATATATATATATATATATATATATATATATATATATATATATATATATATATATATATATATATATATATATGCAGACCAGGAATAAACAGCATTAGAATCTTGTTCTCTTCTAATGCTATATTTATCATATTTTATTCTAAGTTTAAAACTTTACCCAGTTTGTCCATAGTAAGCTTTATCGCATACTTTACAGGGAACTTTATAGACAGAACCATCACTATTTCTGGGGGAATTTATCAAAGGATTTTTAACTGTATCAGGATTTTTTAAATACAACTTTGATATATATTAAGTTGAAAAAGGTTGGTTGTCCCTTTTTAAATTATAAAAAATATTTCCGGCAATTTTAAAAGATTTCTCAGTTAAGTTACATGGGTATTTCAGATCATTTGCTACCTAATAAATTTTTGAGATTTGTCTATCTATAAATTCTGGGCTACGTAAAATTTTGAGATTTGTCCATCTATAAATTCTGGGCTACAAAAGGCCAAATTCTCAAAAAATTGATGAGAATATATTCTCATTCTGTAGCGATTTCTTCAGTCGAGTAGAGAAGAGTTGGCAGGAGTAGTAGATGGGGAGACTAGGTGGTCAGTCCCCCAGCCGAGGTGATCAGTCCCCCAGCCTTGCAGACGTAGTTCTGAGGTGATCAGTCCCCCAGGCTGGAGAATAAACACACTATATACACCTCAGTAAGTATAAATATATATATATATATATATATATATATATATATATATATATATATATATATATATATATATATATATATATAAATATATATATACATATCTACACTGAGATATACACCTCACAGTGTATATACGCTGACAGGTGTATATCTCAGTGTAACTCCCATATCCGTCACAGGCTGGGCACAGGAATTTATACAATAACAGTGGATAAACTGTCACCAATGGCCAGGCAATCATATAAATATATGTATATATATATATATATATATATATATATATATATATATATATATATATATATATATATATATATATATATATATATATATATATATATATTCTGCCTGATCAAGGCAGAATAATATTAGACTAAGGGAGATATACATGAAAATAAGGGAGAGTAGGGAAGCTATGAAGGAGAATAGTGAAGGTATAATTAATAATAAGGGAGAATAGAGAAGGTATAAGGGAGAATAGTGAATGTATAAGGAAGAATAAGGAGGTATAGAGAAGGTGTATGGGAGAATAAGGGAGAACAGCGAAGATATAAGGAAGAACAAGGGAGAATAGAGAAGGTATAAGTGAGAATAAGGGAGGAGAACCAGTCATGTCAACATCATGTTCACACAGACATGCAAATCAGGGAGTAAATGTACACACGTGTACGTCACTTGTCTACACACACACACACCTGTCAACATCAGGCCACATCTGGCCCTACACGGCCACAACAGGCCACACCTGGCCCTTTACGGCCAATTCTAGACACACTTGGTCACTTCTAGACACACTTGGGCACTTCTAGACACACTTGGTCACTTCTAGACACACTTGGTCACTTCTAGACACACTTGGTCACTTCTAGACACACTTGGTCACTTCTAGACAAACTTGATCACTTCTAAACACACTTGGTCACATCTACACACACTTGGTCACTTCTGGACACAGTTGGTCACTTCTAGACACACTTGGTCGCTTCTAGACACACCTGGTCACTTCTAGACACACTTGGTCACTTCTAGACACACTTGGTCACTTCTAAACACATTTGGTCACTTCTAGACACACTTGGTCACTTCTAGACACACTTGGTCACTTCTAAACACACTTGGTCACATCTACACACACTTGGTCACTTCTGGACACAGTTGGTCACTTCTAGACACACTTGGTCACTTCTAGACACACTTGGTCACTTCTAGACACACTTGGTCGCTTCTAGACACACATGGTCACTTCTGGACACAGTTGGTCACTTCTAGACACACCTGGTCACTTCTAGACTCACTTGGTCACTTCTAAACACACTTAGTCACTTCTAAACACACTTGGTCACATCTAAACACACTTGGTCACTTCTAAAAAAACTTGGTCACTTCTAAACACACTTGGTCACATCTAAACACACTTGGTCACTTCTAAACACACTTGGTCACTTCTAAACACACTTGGTCGCTTCTAAAAAAACTTGGTCACTTCTAAACACACATGGTCACTTCTAGACACACTTGGTCACTTCTTAAAATAAAGAAGTAACAATCCAGCACTGGACAAGCCTGGTCCACTACCAGACAAGCCTGGTCCACTACTAGACAAGCCTGGTCCACTACCAGACAAGCCTGGTCCACTAACAGACAAGCCTGGTCCACTACCAGAAAAGCCTAGTCCACTACCACACAACCCTGGTCCACTACCAGACAAGCTTGGTCCACTACCAGGTAAGCCTGGTCCACTACCAGGCAAGCCTGGTTCACTACCAGGCAAACCTGGTTCACTAACAGACAAGCCTGGTCCACTACCAGGCAAGCCTGGTCCACTACCAGGCAAGCCTGGTCCACTACCAGGCAAGCCTGGTCCACTACCAAACAAGCCTGGCCCACTACCAGGCAAGCCTGGTCCACTACCAGGCAAGCCTGGTCCACTACCAGGCAAGCCTGGTCCAATACCAGACAAGCCTGGTTCACTACCAGACAAGCCTGGTCAACTACCAGACATGCCTGGTCCACTACCAGACAAGCCTGGTCCACTACCAGACAAGCCTGGTCCACTACCAGACAAGCCTGGTCCACTACCAGACAAGCCTGGTCCACTACTAGACAAGCCTGGTCCACTACCAGACAAGCCTGGTCCACTACCAGACATGTCTGGTCCACTACCAGACAAGCCTGGTCCACTACTAGACAAGCCTGGTCCACTACCAGACAAGCCTGGTCCACTACCAGACAAGCCTGGTCCACTACCAGACAAGCCTGGTCCACTACCAGACAAGCCTGGTCCACTACCAGACAAGCCTGGTCCACTACCAGACAAGCCTGGTCCACTACTAGACAAGCCTGGTCCACTACTAGACAAGCCTGGTCCACTACCAGACAAGCCTGGTGCACTACCAGACAAGCCTGGTCCACTAGCAGACAAGCCTGGTCCACTACCAGACAAGCCTGGTCCAGTACTAGACAAACCTGCTCCACTACCAGACAAGCCTGGTCCACTACCAGACAAGCCTGGTCCACTACCAGACAAGCCTGGTCCACTAACAGACAAGCCTGGTCCACTACCAGAAAAGCCTAGTCCACTACCACACAACCCTGGTCCACTACCAGACAAGCTTGGTCCACTACCAGGTAAGCCTGGTCCACTACCAGGCAAGCCTGGTTCACTACCAGGCAAACCTGGTTCACTAACAGACAAGCCTGGTCCACTACCAGGCAAGCCTGGTCCACTACCAGGCAAGCCTGGTCCACTACCAGGCAAGCCTGGTCCACTACCAAACAAGCCTGGCCCACTACCAGGCAAGCCTGGTCCACTACCAGGCAAGCCTGGTCCACTACCAGGCAAGCCTGGTCCAATACCAGACAAGCCTGGTTCACTACCAGACAAGCCTGGTCAACTACCAGACATGCCTGGTCCACTACCAGACAAGCCTGGTCCACTACCAGACAAGCCTGGTTCACTAACAGGCAAGCCTGGTCCACTAACAGACAAGCCTGGTCCACTAACAGGCAAGCCTGGTCCACTACCAGACAAGCCTGGTCCACTACCAGACAAGCCTGGTCCACTACCAGACAAGCCTAGTCCATTACTAGACAAGCCTGGTCCACTACCAGACAAGCCTGGTCGACTACCAGACAAGCCTGGTCCACTACCAGACAAGCCTGGTTCAATACCAGACAAGCCTGGTCCACTACCAGACAAGGCTGGTCCACTACCAGACATGTCTGGTCCACTACCAGACAAGCCTGGTCCACTACCAGACAAGCCTGGTTCACTAACAGGCAAGCCTGGTCCACTAACAGACAAGCCTGGTCCACTAACAGGCAAGCCTGGTCCACTACCAGACAAGCCTGGTCCACTACCAGACAAGCATGGTCCACTACCAGACAAGCCTAGTCCATTACTAGACAAGCCTGGTCCACTACCAGACAAGCCTGGTCGACTACCAGACAAGCCTGGTCCACTACCAGACAAGCCTGGTTCAATACCAGACAAGCCTGGTCCACTACCAGACAAGCCTGGTCCAGTACTAGACAAACCTGCTCCACTACCAGACAAGCCTGGTCCACTACCAGACATGCCTGGTCCACTACCATACAAGCCTGGTCCACTACCAGACAAGCCTGGTCCACTAGCAGATAAGCCTAGTCCACTACCACACAACCCTGGTCCACTACCAGGCAAGCCTGGTCCACTACCAGGAAAGCCTGGTCCACTACCAGGCAAGCCTGGTCCACTACCAGGCAAGCCTGGTCCACTACCAGGCAAGCCTGGTCCACTACCAAACAAGCCTGGTCCGCTACCAGGCAAGCCTGGTCCACTACCAGACAAGCCTGGTTCACTACCAGACAAGCCTGGTCCACTACCAGACATGCGTGGTCCACTACCAGACAAGCCTGGTCCACTACTAGACATGCCTGGTCCACTACCAGATAAGCCTAGTCCACTACCACACAACCCTGGTCCACTACCAGGCAAGTCTGGTTCACTACCAGGCAAGCCTGGTCCACTACCAGACAAGCCTGGTCCACTACCAGGCAAGCCTGGTCCACTACCAGGCAAGCCTGGTCCACTACCAGGCAAGCCTGGTCCACTAACAGACAAGCCTCGTCCACTACCAGGCAAGCCTGGTCCACTACCAGGCAGGCTTGGTCCACTACCAGGCAAGCCTGGTCCACTATCAAACAAGCCTGGCCCACTACCAGGCAAGCCTGGTCCACTACCAGGCAAGCCTGGTCCAATACCAGACAAACCTGGTCCACTACCAGACAAGCCTGGTCAACTACCAGACATGCCTGGTCCACTACCAGACAAGCCTGGTCCACTACCAGACAAGCCTGGTTCACTAACAGGCAAGCCTGGTCCACTAACAGACAAGCCTGGTCCACTACCAGACAAGCCTGGTCCACTACCAGACAAGCCTGGTCCACTACCAGACAAGCCTGGTCCATTACTAGACAAGCCTGGTCCACTACCAGACAAGCCTGGTCTACTACCAGACAAGCCTGGTCCACTACCAGACAAGCCTGGTTCACTACCAGACAGCCTGGTCTACTATCAGACAAGCCTGGTCCAGTACTAGACAAGCCTGGTCCACTACCAGACAAGCCTGCTCCACTACCAGACAAGCCTGGTCCACTACCAGACAAGCCTGCTCCACTACCAGACAAGCCTGGTCCACTACCAGACAAGCCTGGTCCACTACCAGGCAAGCCTGGTCCACTACCAGGCAAGCCTGGTCCAATACCAGACAAACCTGGTCCACTACCAGACAAGCCTGGTCCACTACCAGACAAGCCTGGTCCACTACCAGGCAAGCCTGGTCCACTACCAGGCATTCCTGGTCCACTACCAAACAAGCCTGGCCCACTACCAGGCAAGCCTGGTCCACTACCAGGCAAGCCTGGTCCACTACCAGAAAAGCCTGGTCCACTACCAGACAAGCCTGGTCCACTACCAGACAAGCCTGGTCCACTACCAGACAAGCCTGGTCCACTACCAGACAAGCCTGGTCCACTACCAGACAAGCCTGGTCCACTACCAGACAAGCCTGGTCCACTACCAGACAAGCCTGGTCCACTACCAGACAAGCCTGGTCCACTACCAGTTAAGCCTAGTCCACTACCACACAACCCTGGTCCACTACCAGACAAGCCTGGTCCACTACCAGGCAAGCCTGGTCCACTACCAGGCAAGCCTGGTCCACTACCAGGCAAGCCTGGTCCACTACCAAACAAGCCTGGCCCACTACCAGGCAAGGCTGGTCCACTACCAGGCAAGCCTGGTCCACTACCAGACAAGCCTGGTCCACTACCAGACAAGCCTGGTCCACTACCAGACATGTCTGGTCCACTACCAGACAAGCCTGGTCCAATACCAGACAAGCCTTGTTCACTAACAGGCAAGCCTGGTCCACTAACAGACAAGCCTGGTCCACTACCAGACAAGCCTGGTCCACTACTAGACAAGCCTGGTCCACTACCAGGCAAGCCTGGTCAACTAACAGGCAAGCCTGGTCCACTACCAGACAAGCCTGGTCCACTACCAGACAAGCCTGGTCCACTACCAGACAAGCCTGGTCCACTACCAGACAAGCCTGGTCCACTACTAGACAAGCCTGGTCCACTACTAGACAAGCCTGGTCCACTACCAGACAAGCCTGGTGCACTACCAGACAAGCCTGGTCCACTACCAGACAAGCCTGGTCCACTACCAGACAAGCCTGGTCCAGTACTAGACAAACCTGCTCCACTACCAGACAAGCCTGGTCCACTACCAGACAAGCCTGATCCACTACCAGACAAGCCTGGTCCACTAACAGACAAGCCTGGTCCACTACCAGAAAAGCCTAGTCCACTACCACACAACCCTGGTCCACTACCAGACAAGCTTGGTCCACTACCAGGTAAGCCTGGTCCACTACCAGGCAAGCCTGGTTCACTACCAGGCAAACCTGGTTCACTAACAGTCAAGCCTGGTCCACTACCAGGCAAGCCTGGTCCACTACCAGGCAAGCCTGGTCCACTACCAGGCAAGCCTGGTCCACTACCAAACAAGCCTGGCCCACTACTAGGCAAGCCTGGTCCACTACCAGGCAAGCCTGGTCCACTACCAGGCAAGCCTGGTCCAATACCAGACAAGCCTGGTTCACTACCAGACAAGCCTGGTCAACTACCAGACAAGCCTGGTCCACTACCAGACAAGCCTGGTTCACTAACAGGCAAGCCTGGTCCACTAACAGACAAGCCTGGTCCACTAACAGGCAAGCCTGGTCCACTACCAGACAAGCCTGGTCCACTACCAGACAAGCCTGGTCCACTACCAGACAAGCCTAGTCTATTACTAGACAAGCCTGGTCCACTACCAGACAAGCCTGGTCGACTACCAGACAAGCCTGGTCCACTACCAGACAAGCCTGGTTCAATACCAGACAAGCCTGGTCCACTACCAGACAAGCCTGGTCCAGTACTAGACAAACCTGCTCCACTACCAGACAAGCCTGGTCCACTACCAGACAAGCCTGGTCCACTACCAGACAAGCCTGGTCCACTACCAGACAAGCCTGGTCCACTAGAAGATAAGCCTAGTCCACTACCACACAACCCTGGTCCACTACCAGGCAAGCCTGGTCCACTACCAGGAAAGCCTGGTCCACTACCAGGCAAGCCTGGTCCACTACCAGGCAAGCCTGGTCCACTACCAGGCAAGCCTGGTCCACTACCAAACAAGCCTGGTCCGCTACCAGGCAAGCCTGGTCCACTACCAGACAAGCCTGGTTCACTACCAGACAAGCCTGGTCCACTACCAGACATGCGTGGTCCACTACCAGACAAACCTGGTCCACTACCAGACATGCCTGGTCCACTACCAGATAAGCCTAGTCCACTACCACACAACCCTGGTCCACTACCAGGCAAGTCTGGTTCACTACCAGGCAAGCCTGGTCCACTACCAGACAAGCCTGGTCCACTGCCAGACATGCCTGGTCCACTACCAGACAAGCCTGGTCCACTACCAGACAAGCCTGGTTCACTAACAGGCAAGCCTGGTCCACTAACAGACAAGCCTGGTCCACTAACAGGCAAGCCTGGTCCACTACCAGACAAGCCTGGTCCACTACCAGACAAGCCTGGTCCACTACCAGACAAGCCTAGTCCATTACTAGACAAGCCTGGTCCACTACCAGACAAGCCTGGTCGACTACCAGACAAGCCTGGTCCACTACCAGACAAGCCTGGTTCAATACCAGACAAGCCTGGTCCACTACCAGACAAGCCTGGTCCAGTACTAGACAAACCTGCTCCACTACCAGACAAGCCTGGTCCACTACCAGACAAGCCTGGTCCACTACCATACAAGCCTGGTCCACTACCAGACAAGCCTGGTCCACTAGCAGATAAGACTAGTCCACTACCACGCAACCCTGGTCCACTACCAGGCAAGCCTGGTCCACTACCAGGAAAGCCTGGTCCACTACCAGGCAAGCCTGGTCCACTACCAGGCAAGCCTGGTCCACTACCAGGCAAGCCTGGTCCACTACCAAACAAGCCTGGTCCGCTACCAGGCAAGCCTGGTCCACTACCAGACAAGCCTGGTTCACTACCAGACAAGCCTGGTCCACTACCAGACATGCGTGGTCCACTACCAGACAAGCCTGGTCCACTACCAGACATGCCTGGTCCACTACCAGATAAGCCTAGTCCACTACCACACAACCCTGGTCCACTACCAGGCAAGTCTGGTTCACTACCAGGCAAGCCTGGTCCACTACCAGACAAGCCTGGTCCACTACCAGGCAAGCCTGGTCCACTACCAGGCAAGCCTGGTCCACTACCAGGCAAGCCTGGTCCACTAACAGACAAGCCTGGTCCACTACCAGGCAAGCCTGGTCCACTACCAGGCAGGCTTGGTCCACTACCAGGCAAGCCTGGTCCACTATCAAACAAGCCTGGCCCACTACCAGGCAAGCCTGGTCCACTACCAGGCAAGCCTGGTCCAATACCAGACAAACCTGGTCCACTACCAGACAAGCCTGGTCAACTACCAGACATGCCTGGTCCACTACCAAACAAGCCTGGTCCACTACCAGACAAGCCTGGTTCACTAACAGGCAAGCCTGGTCCACTAACAGACAAGCCTGGTCCACTACCAGACAAGGCTGGTCCACTACCAGACATGCCTGGTCCACTTCCAGACAAGCCTGGTCCATTACTAGACAAGCCTGGTCCACTACCAGACAAGCCTGGTCTACTACCAGACAAGCCTGGTCCACTACCAGACAAGCCTGGTTCACTACCAGACAGCCTGGTCTACTATCAGACAAGCCTGGTCCAGTACTAGACAAGCCTGGTCCACTACCAGACAAGCCTGCTCCACTACCAGACAAGCCTGGTCCACTACCAGACAAGCCTGGTCCACTACCAGACAAGCCTGGTCCACTACAAGACAAGCCTGGTCCACTACCAGATAACCCTAGTCCACTACCACACAACCCTGGTCCACTACCAGGCAAGCCTGGTCCACTACCAGGCAAACCTGGTCCACTACCAGACAAGCCTGGTCCACTACCAGGCAAGCCTGGTCCACTACCAGACAAGCCTGGTCCACTACCAGGCAAGCCTGGTCCACTACCAGGCAAGCCTGGTCCACTACCAGGCATGCCTGGTCCACTACCAAACAAGCCTGGCCCACTACCAGGCAAGCCTGGTCCACTACCAGGCAAGCCTGGTCCACTACCAGAATAGCCTGGTCCACTACCAGAGAAGCCTGGTCCACTACCAGACAAGCCTGGTCCACTACCAGACAAGCCTGGTCCACTACCAGACAAGCCTGGTCCACTACCAGAAAAGCCTGGTCCACTACCAGACAAGCCTGTTCCACTACCAGACAAGCCTGGTCCACTACCAGACAAGCCTGGTCCACTACCAGTTAAGCCTAGTCCACTACCACACAACCCTGGTCCACTACCAGACAAGCCTGGTCCACTACCAGGCAAGCCTGGTCCACTATTAGGCAAACCTGGTCCACTACCAGGCAAGCCTGGTCCACTACCAAACAAGCCTGGCCCACTACCAGGCAAGCCTGGTCCACTACCAGGCAAGCCTGGTCCACTACCAGACAAGCCTGGTCCACTACCAGACAAGCCTGGTCCACTACCAGACATGTCTGGTCCACTACCAGACAAGCCTGGTCCACTACCAGACAAGCCTGGTTCACTAACAGGCAAGCCTGGTCCACTAACAGACAAGCCTGGTCCACTACCAGACAAGCCTGGTCCACTACTAGACAAGCCTGGTCCACTACCAGGCAAGCCTGGTCCACTAACAGGCAAGCCTGGTCCACTACCAGACAAGCCTGGTCCACTACCAGACAAGCCTGGTCCACTACCAGACAAGCCTGGCCCACTACCAGACAAGCCTGGTCCACTACCAGACAAGCCTGGTCCACTAACAGGCAAGCCTGGTCCACTAACAGACAAGCCTGGTCCACTGACAGGCAAGCCTGGTCCACTACTAGGCAAGCCTGGTCCACTATCAGGCAAGCCTGGTCCACTACCAGACAAGCCTGAACAGGCATAATTTATTAAAGGGAGAGAATCTGGGAGGGAGGGAGGGAAGGAGGGAGGGAGGGAGCGAGGGAGGGAGGGAAGGAGGGAGGGAGGGAAGGAGCGAGTTAGGGAGGGAGGGAGGGAGGGAGGGAAGGAGAGAGGGAGGGAGTTGGGGAGGGAGGGAGCGATGGAGGGAGGGAGGGAGCGAGGGAGGGAGCGAGGGAGGGAGGGAGGGAGGGAGGGAGGGAAGGAAGGAGGGAAGGAGGGAGGGAGGGAGGGAGGGAGGGATCGAAGGAGGGAGGGAGCGAAGGAGGGAGGGAGGGAGGGAGGGAGGGAGGGAGGGAGGGAAGGTCATATCTTGAAGGAGTTACATAGGTAACAAATGGTCTTGGATCCCTTGTTTCAGGTGATTACGATTCAGCCGTCAAACACTGTAAGGGTGTTAGATCCTCTCTAATCCACTTGTAAGGGTTTTAGATCCTCTCTAACCCACTTGTAAGGGTGTTAGATCCTCTCTAACCCACTTGTAAGGGTGTTAGATCCTTTCTAACCCACTTGTAAGGGTGTTAGATCCTTTCTGACAGACTTGTAAGGGTGTTAGATCATCTCTAACCCACTTGTAAGGGTGTTAGATCCTCTCTAACCCACTTGTAAGGGTGTTAGATCCTTTCTAACCCACTTGTAAAGGTGTTAGGTCCTCTCTAACCCACTTGTAAGATGTTAGATGTTTTCTAACCCACTTGTAAGGGTGTTAGGTCCTCTCTAGCCCACTTGTAAGTGTGTTAGATCCTTTCTAACCAACTTGTAGGGGTGTTCGATCCTCTCTAACCCACTTGTTAGGGTGTTATATCCTCTTTAACCCACTTGTAAGGGTGCTAGATCCTTTCTAGCCCACTCGTAATGGTGTTAGATCATCTCTAACCCACTTGTAAGCATGTTAGATTCTCTCTAACCCACTTGTAAGGGTGTTAGACCCTCTCTAACCCACTTGTAAGGGTGTTAGATCACCTCTAACCCACTTGTAAGGGTGTTAGATCACCTCTAACCCACTT
This sequence comes from Cherax quadricarinatus, assembly GCF_038502225.1. Lineage (NCBI taxonomy): Eukaryota > Metazoa > Arthropoda > Malacostraca > Decapoda > Parastacidae > Cherax > Cherax quadricarinatus. The sequence goes on from NC_091387.1 coordinate 5,037,086, forward strand.
GTAAGGGTGTAAGATCCTCTCTAACCCACTTGTAAGGTGTTAGATCCTCTCTAACCCACTTGAAAGGTGTTAGAGCCTCTCTAACCCAGTTGTAAGGGTGTTAGATTCTCTCTGACCCAGTTGTAAGGGTGTTAGATCCTCTCTAACCCAGTTGAAAAGGTGTTGGATGCTACTAACACATTTTTAAGGGTGTTAGATCCCCCTAAGGCATTTGTAAGGATGTTAGATCCCTGTAACGCAATTATAAAGGTGTTAAATCCCTCTAACACACTTGTAAGGGTGTTTAGATTCCTCTAAAGTATGTGAAAGGATGCGTTAACACTCTTATAAGTGTGTTAAAGGAGTTCTAACACACTTGTAAGTGTGTCAGAACCCTCTTTAGAACTTATAAGGGTGTTATAGCCCTCCTAACACACTTGTAGAAGTGCTAGATCTCCCTAACACACCTGGGTGTTAGAAGGTTCTAACACCCTCTTGCAAGGGTTTTAGAACCCTTGTAAGAGTGTTAGAACCCCCTAAACACTCTTGTAAGGGTGTTAGTACCCTCTTAACACACTTGTAAAGGTGTTAGATCCCTCTAACACACTTTAAGGGTGTTAAATCCCCTTAACACACTTGTAAGGGTGTTAGAACCCTCTTAGCACACTAGTGTGTTAGGACATTACTAATCAACTAAGAGTCAGAAAAAAGGTAGTCTAGCATAGGCCTATAGTGAGGCCTAGTGCTTGTTCTAGTATAGACCTATAGTAACCTAGTTAACTATAGTTGTAAAGGTATAGGCCTATACTGAGGCTTAATGGTGCTTGTTCTAGTGTAGGCCTAATGGTGCTTGTTCTAGTGTAGGCCTAATGGTGCTTGTTCTAGTGTAGGCCTAATGGTGCTTGTTCTAGTGTAGGCCTAGTGGTGCTTGTTCTAGTGTAGGCCTAATGGTGCTTGTTCTAGTGTAGGCCTAATGGTGCATGTTCTTATGTAGGCCTAATGGTGCTTGTTCTAGTGTAGGCCTATAGTGAGGCCTAGTTATGTGTTGCTGGTGAGGTTAGAGCTGTGTGGTGTGCTGGTCCAATGAGGTTAGAGCTGTGTGTGTGCTGGACCAGTGAGGTTAGAGCTGTGTGCTGGACCAGTGAGGTTAGAGCTGTGTGGTGTGCTGGTCCAATGAGGTTAGAGCTGTGTGGTGTGCTGGTCCAATGAGGTTAGAGCTGTGTGATGTGCTGGTCCAGTGAGGTTAGAGCTGTGTGCTGGTCCAGTGAGGTTAGAGCTGTGTGCTGGTCCAGTGAGGTTAGAGCTCTGTGCTGGTCCAGTGAGGTTAGAGCTGTGGGCTGGTCCAGTGAGGTTAGAGCTGTGTGTTGGGCTGGACCAGTGAGGTTAGAGCTGTGTGGTGTGCTGGACCAGTGAGGTTAGAGCTGTGTTGTGTGCTGGACCAGTGAGGTTAGAGCTGTGTGCTGGTCCAGAGCGAGGTTAGAGCTGTGTGCTGTACCAGTGAGGTTAGAGCTGTGTGCTGGTCCAGTGAGGTTAGAGCTGTGTGCTGGACCAGTGAGGTTAGAGCTGTGTGCTGGTCCAGTGAGGTTAGAGCTGTGTGCTGGACCATTGAGGTTAGAGCTGTGTGCTGGTCCAGTGAGGTTAGAGCTGTGTGCTGGACCAGTGAGGTTAGAGCTGCGTGCTGGACCAGTGAGGTTAGAGCTGTGTGCTGGACCAGTGAGGTTAGAGCTGTGTGCTGGTCCAGTGAGGTTAGAGCTGTGTGCACCAGTGAGGTTAGAGCTGTGTGCTGGATCAGTGAGGTTAGAGCTGTGTGCTGGACCAGTGAGGTTAGAGCTGTGTGCTGGACCAGTGAGGTTAGAGCTGCGTGCTGGACCAGTGAGGTTAGAGCCGTGTGCTGGACCAGTGAGGTTAGAGATGCGTGCTGGACCAGTGAGGTTAG
>NC_091387.1:5044000-5086500 GCF_038502225.1 Cherax quadricarinatus
ATTAACAGTGGGAATATTCCCTGTTGAAAACAGAAGACTTCCTGTTACCTCCCCTCCCTCTCACCCTCCTGTTGGAGCACCGTTGACGGGTACAAACAGGAGAGGAAATTAAACAACAGAAGTCTGTCAAAAGTCACAAACTCTGTTTCTCCCTTAAAAGATTTATTTTAGATGGAATCAAATTGATGGAGAATCTCCATCACCTGTGAGGGAGGGAGGGAGAGTGGGAGGGTGAGTGGGAGGGTGAGTGAGAGGGTGAGTGGGAGGGAGGAAGAGTGGGAGGGAGGGAGGGAGAGTGGGAGGGTGAGTGGGAGGGTGAGTGGGAGGGAGGGAGGGAGAGTGGGAAGGAGGGGGGGAGGGAGAGTGGGATGGAGGGAGGGAGAGTGGGAGGGAGGGCTTCTATACCTAGCTACACCTGGCTTCTCTACCTAGCTACACTTGGCTTCTATACCTAGCTACACCTAGCTTCTATACCTAGCTACACCTGGCTTCTATACCTAGCTACACGTAGCTTCTATACCTAGCTACACCTGGCTTCTATACCTAGCTACACCTGGCTTCTATACCTAGCTACACCTGGCTTCTATACCAAGTTCAACCTGGCTTTTATACCTAGCTACATCTGGCTTCTATACCTAGCTACACCTGGCTTCTATACCTAGCTACATCTGGCTTCTATATCTAGCTACACCTGGCTTCTACACCTAGCTACACCTGGACTCTATATCTAGCTACTCCTGCTTCTATACCTAGCTACACCTGGCTTCTATACCTAGCTACACCTGGCTTCTATACCTAGCTACACCTGGATTCTATACCTAGCTACACCTGGCTTCTGTACCTAGCTACACCTGGCTTCTATACCTAGCTACACCTGGATTCTAAAACTAGCTACACCTGGCTTCTATATCTGGCTTCACCTGGCTTCTATACCTAGCTGCACCTGGCTTCCATACCTAGCTACACCTGGCTTCTATACCTAGCTACACCTGGATTCTGTACCTAGCTACACCTGGATTCTATACCTAGCTACACCTGGCTTCTGTACCTAGCAACACCTGGCTTCTATACCTAGCTACACCTGGCTTATATACCTAGCTACACGTGGCTTCCATACCTACTTACACCTGGCTTCCATACCTAGCTACACCTGGCTTCTATACCAAGCTACACCTGGCTTCTATACCTAGCTACACTTGGCTTCCATACCTAGCTACACCTGGCTTCCATACTTAGCTACACCTGCCTTCTATACCTAGCTACACCTGGCTTCCATACCTAGCTACACCTGGATTCTATACCTAGCTACACCTGGATTCTATACCTAGCTACACCTGGATTCTATACCTAGCTACAACTGGATTCTATACATAGCTACACCTGGTTTCTATACCTAGCTACACTTGACTTTTATACCTAGCTACATCTGGCTTCTATACCTAGCTACACTTGGCTTCTATACCTAGCTACACCTGGCTTCCATACTTAGCTACACCTGCCTTCTATACCTAGCTACACCTAGCTTCCATACCTAGCTGCACCTGGATTCTATACCTAGCTACACCTGGATTCTATACCTAGCTACAACTGGATTCTATACATAGCTACACCTGGTTTCTATACCTAGCTACATCTGGCTTCTATTCCTAGCTACACCTGGCTTCTATTCCTAGTTACACCTGGCTTCTATTCCTAGCTACACCTGGATTCTATACCTAGCTACACATGGCTTCTATTCCTAGCTACACTTGACTTCTATACCTAGCTACATCTGGCTTCTATACCTAGCTACACCTGGCTTCTATACCTAGCTACACCTGGCTTCTATACCTAGCTACACCTGGCTTCTATACCTAGCTACACCTAGCTTCTATACCTAGCTACACCTGGCTTCTATACCTAGCTACACCTGGCTTCTATACCTAGCTACACCTGGCTTCTATACCTAGCTACACCTGGCTTCTATACCTAGCTACACCTGCCTTCCATACCTAGCTACACCTGGCTTATATACCTAGCAACACCTGGCATCTATACCTATACTACACCTGGCTTCTATACCTAGCTACACATGGCTTCCATACCTAGCTACACCTGGATTCTATACCTAGCTACACCTGTCTTCTATACCTAGCTACACCTGGCTTCTGTACCTAGCTACACCTAGCTTCTATACCTAGCTACACCTAGCTTCTATACCTAGCTTCACCCGCCTTCTATACCTAGCTACACCTGGCTTCCATACCTAGCTACACCTGGCTTCTATATCTAGCTACACCTGGAATCTACACCTAGCTACACCTGGCTTCCCTACCTAGCTACACCTGGCTTCTGTACATAGCTACACCTGGCTTCTATACCTAGCTACACCTGGCTTCTATACCTAGCTACACCTGGCTTCCATACTTAGCTACACCTGGTTTCTTTACCTAGCTACACCTGGCTTCCATACCTAGCTACACCTGGATTCTATACCTAGCTACACCTGGATTCTATACCTAGCTACACCTGGATTCTATACATAGCTACACCTGGTTTTTATACCTAGCTACATCTGGCTTCTATTCCTAGCTACACCTGGCTTCTATTCCTAGCTACACCTGGCTTCCATACCTAGCTACACCTGGATTCTATACCTAGCTACACATGGCTTCTATTCCCAGCTACACCTGGCTTCTATACCTAGCTACACCTGGATTCTATACCTAGCTGCACCTGGATTCTATACCTAGCTGCACCTGGATTCTATACCTAGCTACACTTGACTTCTATACCTAGCTACATCTGGCTTCAATACCTAGCTACACCTGGCTTCTATACCTAGCTACACCTGGCTTCTATACCTAGCTACACCTGGCTTCTATACCTAGCTACACCTAGCTTCTATACCTAGCTACACCTGGCTTCTATACCTAGCTACACCTGGCTTCTATACCTAGCTACACCTGGCTTCTATACCTAGCTGCACCTGGCTTCTATACCTAGCTACACCTAGCTTCTATACCTAGCTACACCTGGCTTCTATACCTAGCTACACCTGGCTTCTATACCTAGCTACACCTGGCTTCTATACCTAGCTACACCTGGCTTCTATACCTAGCTACACCTGGCTTCCATACCTAGCTACACCTGGCATCTATACCTAGCTACACCTGGCTTCTATACCTAGCTACACATGGCTTCCATACATAGCTACACCTGGATTCTATACCTAGCTACACCTGTCTTCTATACCTAGCTACACCTGGCTTCTGTACCTAGCTCCACCTAGCTTCTATACCTAGCTACACCTAGCTTCTATACCTAGCTTCACCTGGCTTCTATACCTAGCTACACCTGGCTTCCATACCTAGCTACACCTGGCTTCTATACCTAGCTACACCTGGCATCTACACCTAGCTACACCTGGCTTCTCTACCTAGTTACACCTGGCTTCTGTACATAGCTACACCTGGCTTCTATACCTAGCTACACCTGGCTTCCATTCCTAGCCACACCTGGATTCCATACCTAGCTACACCTGTCTTCTATACCTAGCTACACCTGGCTTCCATACCTAGTTACACCTAGCTTCTATACCTAGCTACACCTAGCTTCTATACCTAGCTACACCTGGCTTCTGTACCTAGCTACACCTGGCTTCTATACCTAGCTACACCTGGCTTCTATACCTAGCTACACCTGGCTTCCATACCTAGCTACACCTGGCTTCTATACCTAGCTACACCTGGCTTCTATACCTAGCTACACCTGGCTTCTATACCTAGCTACACCTGGCTTCTATACCTAGCTACACCTGACTTCTATACCTAGCTACACCTGGCTTCCATACCTAGCTACACCTGGCTTCTATACCTAGCTACGCCTGGCTTCTATACCTAGCTACACCTGGCTTCCATACCAAGCTACACCTGGCTTCTATACCTAGCTACACCTAGCTTCTATACCTAGCTACACCTGGCTTCTGTACCTAGCTACACCTGGCTTCTATACCTAGCTACACCTGGCTTCTATACCTAGCTACACCTGGCTTCCATACCTAGCTACACCTGGCTTCTGTACCTAGCTACACCTGGCTTCCATACCTATCTACACCTGGCTTCTATACCTAGCTACACCTGGCTTCTATACCTAGCTACACCTGGCTTCTATACCTAGCTACACCTGGCTTCTATACCTAGCTACACCTGGCTTCTATACCTAGCTACACCTGGCTTCTATACCTAGCTACACCTGGCTTCTATACCTAGCTATACCTGGCTTCTATACCTAGCTACACCTGGCTTCTATACCTAGCTACACCTGGCTTCTATACCTAGCTACACCTGACTTCTATACCTAGCTACATCTGGCTTCTATACCTAGCTACACCTGGCTTCTATACCTAGCTACACCTTATATTTCTCCTTTTTCTCTTCCTCCACCTCTTCCTCTGCCTCTTCCTCGTCTTCCTCTACCTCTCCTTCGACCTCTTCCTCTATCTCTTCCTCTACCTCTTCCTCTACCTCTCCTTCTACCTCTTCCTCTACCCCTTCCTCTTCCTCTTTCTTCTGCTGGTTCTCGTGGTCTTCCTGGTGGAGGTGTGAGTGACGAGCAGCAGCAGCCCAGGTGATAGGGGCATCTATCTTGCTCTCCCGTGTACCTGGCTAGTTGAACCCTCCTAGCTAGCTCAACCCTCCTAGCTAGTTGAACCCTTCTAGCTAGCTCAACCCTCCTGGCTAGTTGAACCCTCCTAGCTAGCTCAACCCTCCTAGCTAGTTGAACCCTTCTAGCTAGCTCAACCCTCCTGGCTAGTTGAACCCTCCTAGCTAGCTCAACCCTCCTAGCTAGCTGAACCCTTCTAGCTAGCTCAACCCTCCTAGCTAGCTCAACCCTCCTAGGTAGCTCAACCCTCCAAACTAGGTGAACCCTCCTAGCTAGGTGAACCCTCCCAGCTAGCTCAACCCTCCTAGCTAGCTCAACCCTCCTAGCTAGCTCATCTCTCCTAGCTAGCTCAACCCTTATAGCCAGGTGAACCCTCCTAGCTAGTTGAACCCTCTTAGCTAGCTCAACCCTCTTAGCTAGCTCAACCCTCCTAGCTAGCTGAACCCTCCTAGCTCCTTCAACCCTCCTAGCTAGCTCAACCCTCCTAGCTAGTTGAACCCTCCTAGCTAGCTCAACCCTCCTAGCTATCTCAACCCTTATAGCCAGGTGAGCCCTCCTAGCTAGCTGAACCCTTATACCCAGATGAACCTTCCTTGCTAGCTGAACCCTCGTAGCTAGCTGAACCCTCGTAGCTAGCTGAACCCTCCTAGCTAGGTGAACCCTCGCAGCTAGCTGAACCCTACTAACTAGGTGAACCCTCCTTGCTAGCTGAACCCTCTTAGCTAGCTGAACCCTCCTAGCTAGCTGAACCCTCGTAGCTACCTGAACCCTCCTAGCCAGGTGAACCCTCCTAGCTAACTGAACCCTCCTAGCTAGCTGAACCCTCGTAGCTAGCTGAACCCTCCTTGCTAGGTTAACCCTCCTAGCTAGGTGAACCCTCCTAGCTAGGTGAACTCTCCAAGCTAGGTGAACCCTCCTAGCTAGCTAAACCCTTCTAGCTAGGTGAACCCTCCTAGCTAGGTGAACCCTCCTAGCTAGGTGAAACCTCCTAGCCAGGTGAACCCTCCTAGCTAGGTGAACCCTCCTAGCTAGGTGAAACCTCCTAGCTAGGTGAACCCTCCTAGCTAGGTGAACATTCCATTAAGAAACCCTGCTCAACACCTGTAAGAGCACCTGCTCAGCACCTGTAAGAACACATGTTCAACACCTGTAAGAACACCTGCTCAACACCTGTAAGAACACCTGCTCAACACCTGTAAGAACACCTGCTCAACACCTGTAAGAACACCTGCTCAACACCTATAAGAACACTTGCTCAACACCTGTAAGAACACCTGCTCAACACCTGTAAGAACACCTGCTCAACACTTGCTCAACACCTGTAAGAACACCTGCTCCAGACCTGTAAGAGCACCTGCTCAACACCTGTAAGAACACCTGCTCAACACCTGTAAGAACACCTGCTCAACACCTGTAAGAACACCTGCTCAACACCTGTAAGAACACCTGCTCAACACCTGTAAGAACACCTGCTCAACACCTGTAAGAACACCCGCTCATCACCTGTAAGAACACCTGCTCAACACCTGTAAGAACACCTGCTCAACACCTGTAAGAACACTTGCTCAACACCTGTAAGAACACTTGCTCAAAACCTGTAAGAACACCTGCTCAACACCTGTAAGAACACCTGCTCAACACCTGTAAGAACACCTGCTCAACACCTATAAGAACACTTGCTCAACACCTGTAAGAACACCTGCTCAACACCTGTAAGAACACCTGCTCAACACTTGCTCAACACCTGTAAGAACACCTGCTCCAGACCTGTAAGAGCACCTGCTCAACACCTGTAAGAACACCTGCTCAACACCTGTAAGAACACCTGCTCAACACCTGTAAGAACACCTGCTCAACACCTGTAAGAACACCTGCTCAACACCTGTAAGAACACCCGCTCATCACCTGTAAGAACACCTGCTCAACACCTGTAAGAACACTTGCTCAACACCTGTAAGAACACTTGCTCAAAACCTGTAAGAACACCTGATCAACACCAGTAAGAACACCTGCTCAACACCTGTAAGAACATCTGCTCAACACTTGCTCAACACCTGCAAGAACACCTGCTCAACACTTGCTCAACACCTGTAAGAGCACCTGTACATCTGAGTTTAGCATTCTCTGAGAGGGAGCTGGTTTTAGGGGTCATTATCCTATTATGTTGCGCTGGAAAATTACCTTACGATACCTTGCGTCGCACATACTTCAGATGTCCACGCTCCGTGGGCGTCCGCGGGCGTCCGCGGGCGTCCGTGGGTGTGTGTGGATATCCGTGGGCGTTCCTGGGTGTCCGAGGGTGTTCCTGAGTGTACCTGGGTGTGCCTGATTGTATGTGGGTGTGTCTGAGTATGTGTGTGTCTGAGTGTGTGTGTGTGTGTGTGTGTGTGTGTGTGTGTGTGTGTGTGTGTGTGTGTGTGTTTACTCACCTATTTGTACTCACCTATTTGTGGTTGCAGGGGTCGAGTCATAGCTCCTGGCCCCGCCTCTTCACTGATTGCTACTAGGTCCTCTCTCTCCCTGCTCCATGAGCTTTATCATACCTCGCCTTAAAACTATGTATGGTTCCCGCCTCCACTACTTCACTTTCTAGGCTATTCCACGGCCTGACTACTCTATGACTGAAGAAATACTTCCTAACATCCCTTTGATTCATCTGAGTCTTCAACTTCCAATTGTGACCTCTTGTGTCTGTGTCCCATCTCTGGAACATCCCGTCTTTGTCCACCTTGTCTATTCCGCGCAGTATTTTATATGTCGTTATCATGTCTCCCCTTACCCTCCTGGCCTCCAGTGTCGTCAGGCCGATTTCCCTCAACCTTTCTTTGTAGGACAATCCCCGTAGCTCTGGGACTAGTCTTGTTGCAAACCTTTGCACTTTCTCTAATTTCTTGACGTGCTTGACTAGGTGTGGATTCCAAACTGGTGCTGCATACTCCAGTATGGGCCTGACGTAGATGGTATACAGAGTCTTGAACGAATCCTTACTGAGGTATCGGAACGCTATCAGTAGGTTTGCCAGGCGCCCGTATGCTGCAGCAGTTATCTGATTGATGTGAGCCTCGGGAGATATGCTCGGTGTTATACTCACCCCCAGATCTTTTTCCTTGAGTGAGGTTTGCAGTCTTTGGCCATCTAAACTATATTGTGTCTGCGGTCTTCTTTGCCCTTCCCCAATCTTCATGACTTTGCACTTGGCAGGGTTAAACTCAAGGAGCCAGTTGCTGGACCAGGCTTGTAGCCTGTCCAGGTCTCTTTGTAGTCCTGCTTGATCCTCATCCGATTTGATTCTTCTCATTAACTTCACATCGTCCGCAAACAAGGACACTTCTGAGTCTATCCCTTCCGTTACTTCATTCACATATACCAAGAACAGCACAGGTCCTAGGACTGACCCCTGTGGAACCCCGCTTGTCACAGGCGCCCACTCTGACACCTCGTCGCGTACCATGACTCGTTGTTGCCTCCCTGTCAGGTATTCTCTGATCCATTGCAGTGCCTTTCCTGTTATGTGTGCCTGATCCTGTAGCTTTTGCAGTAACCTCTTGTGAGGAACTGTGTCGAAGGCCTTCTTGCAGTCCAAAAAAATGCAGTCGATCCACCCCTCTCTCTCTTGTCTTACTTCTGTCACCTTGTCATAAAACTCTAGTAGGTTTGTGACACAGGATTTTCCTTCCCTGAAACCATGCTGGTTGTCAATTATACACTTGTTTCTTTCCAGGTGCTCCACCACTCTCCTCTTGATGATCTTCATGACCTTGCATATTATACGCATTAGTGATACAGGTCTGTAGTTTAGTGCCTCATGTCTGTCTCCCTTTTTAAAAATTGGGACTACATTTGCCATTTTCCATACCTCAGGGAGTTGCCCAGTTTCAAATGATGTGTTGAAGATCTTTGTTAACGGTACACACAATATCTCTGCTCCCTCTTTAAGGACCCACGGAGAGATGTTGTCTGGTCCCACCGCCTTTGAGGTGTGTGTGTGTGTGTGTGTGTGTGTGTGTGTGTGTGTGTGTGTGTGTGTGTGTGTGTGTGTGTGTGTGTGTGTGTGTGTGTGTGTGTGTGTGTGTGTGTGTGTGTGTGTGTGTGTGTGTGTCAGAGTGTGTTTGTGTGTGTGTGTGTGTGTGTGTGTGTGTGTGTGTGTGTGTGTGTGTGTGTGTGTGTGTGTGTGTGGGTGTGGGTGTGTCTGAGTGTCCCCTGTCCCCTGATAGTGGACAGTGTACAGGGGACAGGGGACTGTGAACAGAAGACAGTGGACAGACGACAGGGAACAGGGACTGTGGACACTGAACAGGGGACAGGGGACAGTGGACAGGAGACAAGGGACAGGAGACAAGGGACTGTGGACAGGGGACAGGAAACAAGGGACAGGGAACAGAATATTAAGTGGTCACTGGTCGTGGCGTCACAGGGGACACACACACAAACGCACAACACACACACAACAGAAACACACACACACACAACACACACACAACACAAACACACAACGCACACACACACACACACAACAAACACAACACACACACAACACAAACACACACAGCACACACACACAACACAAACACACACAACACACACACACAACACAAACACACACAACACACACAACACACACAACACACACACACAACACAAACACACAAAGCACATCAAACAAGCAACACAGACTTCAGAAAACAACAAAAGAAACACCAAGAAACACACAATACATTTCTTCACAAAGAATTTATAAGAGAGGAACTCCAGAAAGGTCTTTAAAGACCCTTGTAAGACCCCCATTGTCTTAACCTCTAAGACTGAGTCCATAGTCTTAAACAACCTCTAAGACTGAGTCCATAGTCTCACTTAACCTCTAAGACTGAGTCCATAGTCTTACTTAACCTCTAAGACTGAGTCCATAGTCTTACTTAACCTCTAAGACTGAGTCCATAGTCTTACTTAACCTCTAAGACTGAGTCCATAGCCTTACTTAACCTCTAAGACTGAGTCCATAGTCTTACTTAACCTCTAAGACTGAGTCCATAGTCTTACTTAACCTCTAAGACTGAGCCCATAGTCTTAAACAACCTCTAAGACTGAGCCCATAGTCTTACTTAACCTCTAAGACTGAGTCCATAGTCTTACTTAACCTCTAAGACTGAGCCCATAGTCTTAAACAACCTCTAACACTGAGTCCATAGTCTTAAACAACCTCTAACACTGAGTCCATAGTCTTAAACAACCTCTAACACTGAGTCCATAGTCTTAAACAACCTCTAACACTGAGTCCATAGTCTTAAACAACCTCTAACACTGAGTCCATAGTCTTAAATAACCTCTAACACTGAGTCCATAGTCTTAAACAATCTCTAACACTGAGCCCATAGTCTTAAACAACTTCTAACACTGAGTCCATAGTCTTAAACAACCTCTAAGACTGAGTCCATAGTCTTACTTAACCTCTAAGACTGAGTCCATAGTCTTAAACAACCTCTAAAACTGAGTCCATAGTCTTAAACAACTTCTAACACTGAGTCCATAGTCTTAAACAACCTCTAAGACTGAGTCCATAGTCTTGAACAACCTCTAAGACTGAGTCCATAGTCTTAAACAACGTCTAAGACTGAGCCCATAGTCTTAAATAACCTCTAACACTGAGCCCATAGTCTTAAACAACCTCTAACACTGAGTCCATAGTCTTAAACAACTTCTAACACTGAGTCCATAGTCTTAAACAACCTCTAACACTGAGTCCATAGTCTTACTTAACCTCTAAGACTGAGTCCATAGTCTTAAACAACCTCTAACACTGAGTCCATAGTCTTAAACAACCTCTAACACTGAGTCCATAGTCTTAAACAACCTCTAACACTGAGTCCATAGTCTTACTTAACCTCTAAGACTGAGTCCATAGTCTTACTTAACCTCTAAGACTGAGTCCATAATCTTACTTAACCTCTAAGACTGAGTCCATAGTCTTACTTAACCTCTAAGACTGAGTCCATAGTCTTACACAACGTCTAAGACTGAGCCCATAGTCTTAAATAACCTCTAACACTGAGTCCATAGTCTTAAACAACCTCTAAGACTGAGTCCATAGTCTTACTTAACCTCTAAGACTGAGTCCATAGTCTTACTTAACCTCTAAGACTGAGTCCATAGTCTTACCTAACCTCTAAGACTGAGTCCATAGTCTTAAACAACCTCTAACACTGAGTCCATAGTCTTAAACAACTTCTAACACTGAGTCCATAGTCTTAAACAACCTCTAACACTGAGTCCATAGTCTTAAACAACCTCTAACACTGAGTCCATAGTCTTAAACAACCTCTAAGACTGAGTCCATAGTCTTAAACAACCTCTAACACTGAGTCCATAGTCTTAAACAACTTCTAACACTGAGTCCATAGTCTTAAACAACCTCTAAGACTGAGTCCATAGTCTTGAACAACCTCTAAGACTGAGTCCATAGTCTTAAACAACCTCTAAGACTGAGCCCATAGTCTTAAACAACCTCTAACACTGAGTCCATAGTCTTAAACAACTTCTAACACTGAGTCCATAGTCTTAAACAACCTCTAACACTGAGCCCATAGTCTTAAACAACCTCTAACATTGAGTCCATAGTCTTAAACAACTTCTAACACTGAGTCCATAGTCTTAAACAACCTCTAACACTGAGACCATAGTCTTAAACAACCTCTAACACTGAGTCCATAGTCTTGAACAACCTCTAAGACTGAGCCCATAGTCTTAAACAATCTCTAACACTGAGCCCATAGTCTTAAACAACCTTTAAGGCTGAGTCCATAGTCTTAAACAACCTCTAAGACTGAGTCCATAGTCTTAATTAACCTCTAAGACTGAGTCCATAGTCTTACTTAACCTCTGAAACTGAGTCCATAGTCTTACTTAACCTCTAAGACTGAGCCCATAGTCTTACTTAACCTCTAAGACTGAGTCCATAGTCTTGCTTAACCTCTAAGACTGAGTCCATAGTCTTACTTAACCTCTAAGACTGAGTCCATAGTCTTAAACAACCTCTAACACTGAGTCCACAGTCTTACTTAACCTCTAAGACTGAGTCCATAGTCTTACTTAACCTCTAAGACTGAGTCCATTGTCTTACTTAACCTCTAAGATTGAGTCCATAGTCTTACTTAACCTCTAAGACTGAGTCCATAGTCTTAAACAACCTCTAACACTGAGTCCATAGTCTTAATTAACCTCTAAGACTGAGTCCATAGTCTTACTTAACCACTAAGACTTAGTCCATAGTCTTACTTAACATCTAAGACTTAGTCCATAGTCTTACTTAGCCTCTAAGGCTGAGTCCATAGTCTTACTTAACCTCTAAGACTGAGTCCATAGTCTTACTTAACCTCTAAGACTGAGTCCATAGTCTTAAACAACCTCTAACACTGAGTCCATAGACTTACTTAACCTCTAAGACTGAGTCCATAGTCTTACTTAACCTTTAAGACTGAGTCCATAGTCTTACTTAACCTCTAAGACTGAGTCCGTAGTCCTAAACAACCTCTAACACTGAGTCCATAGTCTTAATTAACCTCTAAGACTGAGTCCATAGTCTTACTTAACCTCTAAGACTGAGTCCATAGTCTTACTTAACCTCTAAGACTGAGTCCATAGTCTTACTTAACCTCTAAGACTGAGTCCATCGTCTTATTTAACCTCTAAGACAGAGTCCATAGTCTTACTTAACCTCTAAGACTGAGTCCATAGTCTTACTTAACCTCTAAGACTGAGTCCATAGTCTTAAACAACCTCTAACACTGAGTCCAAAGTCTTAATTAACCTCTAAGACTGAGTCCATAGTCTTACTTAACCACTAAGACTTAGTCCATAGTCTTACTTAACCTCTAAGACTTAGTCCATAGTCTTACTTAACCTCTAAGACTGAGTCCATAGTCTTAAACAACCTCTAACACTGAGTCCATAGACTTACTTAACCTCTAAGACTGAGTCCATAGTCTTACTTAACCTCTAAGACTGAGTCCATAGTTTTACTTAACCTCTAAGACTGAGTCCATAGTCTTACTTAACCTCTAAGATTGAGTCCATAGTCTTAACCTCTAAGACTGAGTCCATAGTCTTACTTAACCTCTAAGGCTGAGTCCATAGTCTTACTTAACCTCTAAGGCTGAGTCCATAGTCTTACTTAACCTCTAAGACTGAGTCCATAGTCTTACTTAACCTCTAAGACTGAGTCCATAGTCTTACTTAACCTCTAAGACTGAGTCCATAGTCTTAAACAACCTCTAACACTGAGTCCATAGTCTTAAACAACCTCTAAGACTGAGTCCATAGTCTTAAACAACCTCTAACACTGAGTCCATAGTCTTAAACAACCTCTAACACTGAGTCCATAGTCTTACTTAACCTCTAAGACTGAGTCCATAGTCTTACTTAACCTCTAAGACTGAGTCCATAGTCTTACTTAACCTCTAAGACTGAGTCCATAGTTTTACTTAACCTCTAAGACTGAGTCCATAGTCTTACTTAACCTCTAAGATTGAGTCCATAGTCTTACCCTCTAAGACTGAGTCCATAGTCTTACTTAACCTCTAAGGCTGAGTCCATAGTCTTACTTAACCTCTAAGGCTGAGTCCATAGTCTTACTTAACCTCTAAGACTGAGTCCATAGTCTTACTTAACCTCTAAGACTGAGTCCATAGTCTTACTTAACCTCTAAGACTGAGTCCATAGTCTTAAACAACCTCTAACACTGAGTCCATAGTCTTAAACAACCTCTAAGACTGAGTCCATAGTCTTAAACAACCTCTAACACTGAGTCCATAGTCTTACTTAACCTCTAAGACTGAGTCCATAGTCTTACTTAACCTCTAACACTGAGTCCATAGTCTTACTTAACCTCTAAGACTGAGTCCATAGTCTTACTTAACATCTAAGACTGAGTCCATAGTCTTACTTAACCTCTAAGACTGAGTCCATAGTCTTACTTAACCTCTAAGACTGAGTCCATATTCTTACTTAACCTCTAAGACTGAGTCCATAGTCTTACTTAGCTTCTAAGACTGAGTCCATAGTCTTACTTAGCCTCTAAGATTGAGTCCATAGTCTTACTTAACATCTAAGACTGAGTCCATATTCTTACTTAACCTCTAAGACTAAGTCCATATTCTTACTTAACCTCTAAGACTGAGTCCATAGTCTTACTTAACCTCTAAGACTGAGTCCATAGTCTTACTTAACATCTAAGACGGAGTCCATATTCTTAAACAACCTCCAAGACTGAGTCCATAGTCTTATACAACCTCCAAGACTGAGTCCATTGTCTTATACAACTTCCAAGACTGAGTCCATAGTCTTACACAACCTCTATGACTGAGAGGAACAGGGAGGAAGGGAGGGAAGGAAGGGAGGGAGGGGAGCAGTGAGGAAGGGAGGTAGGGGAACAGGGAGAAAGGGAGGGAGTGGAACAGGGAGGAAGGGAGGGAAGGAAGGGAGGGAGGGGAACAGTGAGGAAGGGAGGGAGGGGAACAGGGAGGAAGGGAGGGAGGGGAGCAGGGAGGAAGGGAGGGAAGGAAGGGAGGGAGGGGAACAGTGAAGAAGGGACGGAGGGATACAGGAAGGAAGGGAGGGAGGTGAACAGGGAGGAAGAGAGGGAAGGAAGGGAGTTAGGGGAACAGGGAGGAAGGGAGGAAAGGAAGGGAGGAAGGGGAACAGGGAAGAAGGGAGGGAAGGGAGAACAATAGTGATGGATTGCTAAGACATCTTCAGGGAGAGTAATTTCCCTGAAGACTGAGGGAGACATTGAGGGAGAGGGAGTTATGGAGAGGGAGGGAGAAGGGAGAGGGGAGGGAGGGAGGCAGGCAGGCAGGGAGAGGAAGGAAGGAAGGTACCTACTTACTGCTAGGTGAACAGTGACAGCAGGTGTAAGGTAACTAACACCCAGGTACCTACTTATTGCTAGGTGAACAGTGACAGCAGGTGTAAGGTAACTAACACACAGGTACCTACTTACTGCTAGGTGAACAGTGACAGCAGGTGTAAGGTAACTAACACCCAGGTACTTACTGCTAGGTGAACAGTGACAGCAGGTGTAAGGTAACTAACATCCAGGTACCTACTTACTGCTAGGTGAACAGTGACAGCAGGTGTAAGGTAACTAACACCCAGGGACCTACTTACTGTTAGGTGAACAGTGACAGCAGGTGTAAGGTAACTAACACCCAGGTACCTACTTACTGCTAGGTGAAAAGTGACAGCGGGTGTAAGGTAACTGTCACCCAGGTACCTACTTACTGCTAGGTGAACAGTGACAGCAGGTGTAAGGTAACTAGCACCCAGGTACCTACTTACTGCTAGGTGAACAGTGACAGCAGGTGTAAGGTAACTAACACCCAGGTACCTACTTACTGCTAGGTGAAGAGTGACAGCAGGTGTAAGGTAACTAACACCCAGGTACCTACTTACTGCTAGGTGAAGAGTGACAACATGTGTAAGGTAACTAACACCCAGGTACCTACTTACTGTTAGGTGAACAGGGATACTCCTGGCACCTGCTGGAATAGGTAGGTGACGCTTCCTTCACCTAACAAAGCAGGTGACAGGTACACTATGGAGGGAGATTCTGTATTCAGTGTTATTCTGTATTGGAGGTGTGTTGGAGGTGTGTTGGAGGTGTGTTGGAGGTGTGTTGATGTGTTGGAGGTGTGTTGGAGGTGTGCTGGAGGTGTGTTGGAGGTGTGTTGGAGGTGTGTTGGTGGTGTGTTGGTGGTGTGTTGGAGGTGTGTTGGAGGTGTGTTGGAGGTGTGCTGGAGGTGTGTTGGAGGTGTGCTGGAGGTGTGTTGGTGGTGTGTTGGTGGTGTGTTGGTGGTGTGTTGGTGGTGTGTTGGAGGTGTGTTGGAGGTGTGCTGGAGGTGTGTTGGTGGTGTGTTGGTGGTGTGTTGGTGGTGTGTTGGTGGTGTGTTGGTGGTGTGTTGGTGGTGTGTTGGAGGTGTGTTGGTGGTGTGTTGGTGGTGTGTTGGTGGTGTGTTGGTGGTGTGTTGGTGGTGTGTTGGTGGTGTGTTGGAGGTGTGTTGGAGGTGTGCTGGAGGTGTGTTGGTGGTGTGTTGGTGGTGTGTTGGTGGTGTGTTGGTGGTGTGTTGGTGGTGTGCTGGAGGTGTGTTGGAGGTGTGCTGGAGGTGTGTTGGAGGTGTGCTGGAGGTGTGTTGGTGGTGTGTTGGTGGTGTGTTGGTGGTGTGTTGGTGGTGTGTTGGTGGTGTGTTGGTGGTGTGTTGGAGGTGTGTTGGAGGTGTGTTGGTGGTGTGTTGGAGGTGTGTTGGAGGTGTGCTGGAGGTGTGTTGGAGGTGTGCTGGAGGTGTGTTGTTGGTGTGTTGGAGGTGTGTTGGTGGTGTGTTGGTGGTGTGTTGGTGGTGTGTTGGTGGTGTGTTGGTGGTGTGTTGGTGGTGTGTTGGAGGTGTGTTGGAGGTGTGTTGGAGGTGTGTTGGAGGTGTGCTGGAGGTGTGTTGGAGGTGTGCTGGAGGTGTGTTGGTGGTGTGTTGGTGGTGTGTTGGTGGTGTGTTGGTGGTGTGTTGGTGGTGTGTTGGTGGTGTGTTGGTGGTGTGTTGGTGGTGTGTTGGAGGTGTGTTGGAGGTGTGTTGGTGGTGTGTTGGTGGTGTGTTGCTGGTGTGTTGGAGGTGTGTTGGTGGTGTGTTGGTGGTGTGTTGGAGGTGTGTTGGAGGTGTGTTGATGGTGTGTTGGAGGTGTGTTGGAGGTGTGCTGGAGGTGTGTTGGAGGTGTGTTGGTGGTGTGTTGGTGGTGTGTTGGTGGTGTGTTGGTGGTGTGTTGGTGGTGTGTTGGTGGTGTGTTGGAGGTGTGTTGGAGGTGTGTTGGAGGTGTGTTGGTGGTGTGTTGGTGGTGTGTTGGAGGTGTGTTGGAGGTGTGTTGGAGGTGTGTTGGTGGTGTGTTGCAGGTGTGTTGGAGGTGTGTTGGTGGTGTGTTGGAGGTGTGTTGGAGGTGTGTTGGAGGTGTGTTGCAGGTGTGTTGCAGGTGTGTTGCAGGTGTGTTGGAGGTGTGTTGGTGGTGTGTTGCAGGTGTGTTGGAGGTGTGTTGGTGGTGTGTTGGAGGTGTGTTGGTGGTGTGTTGGTGGTGTGTTGCAGGTGTGTTGGAGGTGTGTTGGTGGTGTGTTGGAGGTGTGTTGGAGGTGTGTTGGAGGTGTGTTGGTGGTGTGTTGGAGCTGTGTTGGAGGTGTGTTGGAGGTGTGTTGGTGGTGTGTTGGTGGTGTGTTGGAGGTGTGCTGGAGGTGTGTTGGAGCTGTGTTGGAGGTGTGTTGGAGGTGTGCTGGAGGTGTGTTGGTGGTGTGTTGGAGCTGTGTTGGAGGTGTGTTGGAGGTGTGTTGGTGGTGTGTTGGTGGTGTGTTGGAGCTGTGTTGGAGGTGTGTTGGTGGTGTGTTGGTGGTGTGTTGGAGCTGTGTTGGAGGTGTATTGGAGGTGTGTTGGAGCTGTGTTGGAGGTGTGTTGGAGGTGTGTTGGTGGTGTGTTGGTGGTGTGTTGGAGCTGTGTTGGAGGTGTATTGGAGGTGTGTTGGAGCTGTGTTGGAGGTGTGTTGGAGGTGTGTTGGAGCTGTGTTGGAGGTGTGTTGGAGGTGTGTTGGAGCTGTGTTGGAGGTGTGTTGGAGGTGTGTTGGTGGTGTGTTGGAGGTGTGTTGGAGGTGTGCTGGAGGTGTGTTGGAGGTGTGCTGGAGGTGTGTTGGTGGTGTGTTGGAGGTGTGTTGGTGGTGTGTTGGTGGTGTGTTGGTGGTGTGTTGGTGGTGTGTTGGTGGTGTGTTGGTGGTGTGTTGGAGGTGTGTTGGAGGTGTGTTGGAGGTGTGTTGGAGGTGTGCTGGAGGTGTGTTGGAGGTGTGCTGGAGGTGTGTTGGTGGTGTGTTGGTGGTGTGTTGGTGGTGTGTTGGTGGTGTGTTGGTGGTGTGTTGGTGGTGTGTTGGTGGTGTGTTGGTGGTGTGTTGGAGGTGTGTTGGAGGTGTGTTGGTGGTGTGTTGGTGGTGTGTTGGTGGTGTGTTGGAGGTGTGTTGGTGGTGTGTTGGTGGTGTGTTGGAGGTGTGTTGGAGGTGTGTTGGTGGTGTGTTGGAGGTGTGTTGGAGGTGTGCTGGAGGTGTGTTGGAGGTGTGTTGGTGGTGTGTTGGTGGTGTGTTGGTGGTGTGTTGGTGGTGTGTTGGTGGTGTGTTGGTGGTGTGTTGGAGGTGTGTTGGAGGTGTGTTGGAGGTGTGTTGGTGGTGTGTTGGTGGTGTGTTGGAGGTGTGTTGGAGGTGTGTTGGAGGTGTGTTGGTGGTGTGTTGCAGGTGTGTTGGAGGTGTGTTGGTGGTGTGTTGGAGGTGTGTTGGAGGTGTGTTGGAGGTGTGTTGGAGGTGTGTTGGTGGTGTGTTGCAGGTGTGTTGGAGGTGTGTTGGTGGTGTGTTGCAGGTGTGTTGGAGGTGTGTTGGTGGTGTGTTGGAGGTGTGTTGGTGGTGTGTTGGTGGTGTGTTGCAGGTGTGTTGGAGGTGTGTTGGTGGTGTGTTGGAGGTGTGTTGGAGGTGTGTTGGAGGTGTGTTGGTGGTGTGTTGGAGCTGTGTTGGAGGTGTGTTGGAGGTGTGTTGGTGGTGTGTTGGTGGTGTGTTGGAGGTGTGCTGGAGGTGTGTTGGAGCTGTGTTGGAGGTGTGTTGGAGGTGTGCTGGAGGTGTGTTGGTGGTGTGTTGGAGCTGTGTTGGAGGTGTGTTGGAGGTGTGTTGGTGGTGTGTTGGTGGTGTGTTGGAGCTGTGTTGGAGGTGTGTTGGTGGTGTGTTGGTGGTGTGTTGGAGCTGTGTTGGAGGTGTATTGGAGGTGTGTTGGAGCTGTGTTGGAGGTGTGTTGGAGGTGTGTTGGAGGTGTGTTGGTGGTGTGTTGGAGCTGTGTTGGAGGTGTATTGGAGGTGTGTTGGAGCTGTGTTGGAGGTGTGTTGGAGGTGTGTTGGAGCTGTGTTGGAGGTGTGTTGGAGGTGTGTTGGAGCTGTGTTGGAGGTGTGTTGGAGCTGTGTTGGAGGTGTGTTGGAGGTGTGTTGGAGGTGTGTTGGAGGTGTGTTGGTGGTGTGTTGGAGGTGTGTTGGAGCTGTGTTGGTGGTGTGTTGGAGGTGTGTTGGAGCTGTGTTGGAGGTGTGTTGGAGGTGTGTTGGAGCTGTGTTGGAGGTGTGTTGGAGGTGTGCTGGAGGTGTGTTGGAGGTGTGTTGGAGGTGTGTTGGAGGTGTGTTGGAGCTGTGTTGGAGGTGTGTTGGAGGTGTGTTGCAGGTGTGTTGGAGGTGTGTTGGAGGTGTGTTGGAGGTGTGTTGGAGGTGTGTTGGAGGTGTGTTGGAGGTGTGTTGGAGGTGTGTTGGAGGTGTGCTGGAGGTGTGTTGGTGGTGTGTTGGAGGTGTGTTGGAGGTGTGTTGGAGGTGTGCTGGAGGTGTGTTGGTGGTGTGTTGGAGGTGTGTTGGAGGTGTGTTGGAGGTGTGTTGGAGGTGTGTTGGAGGTGTGTTGGAGGTGTGTTGGTGGTGTGTTGGAGGTGTGTTGGAGGTGTGTTGGAGGTGTGTTGGTGGTGTGTTGGTGGTGTGTTGGAGGTGTGTTGGAGGTGTGTTGGAGGTGTGTTGGAGGTGTGTTGGTGGTGTGTTGGAGGTGTGTTGGAGGTGTGTTGGAGGTGTGTTGGAGGTGTGTTGGTGGTGTGTTGGAGGTGCGTTGGTGGTGTGTTGGAGGTGTGCTGGAGATGTACAGTGTACAAGACACTACAAGTGTACAAGACACTGTACAAGTGTACAAGACACTGTACAAGTGTACAAGACACTGTACAAGTGTACAAGACACTGTACAAGTGTACAAGACACTGTACAAGTGTACAAGACACTGTACAAGTGTACAAGACACTGTACAAGTGTACAAGACACTACAAATGTACAAGACACTGTACAAGTGTACAAGACACTGTACAAGTGTACAAGACACTGTACAAGTGTACAAGACACTGTACAAGTGTACAAGACACTGTACAAGTGTACAAGACACTGTACAAGTGTACAAGACACTGTACAAGTGTACAAGACACTACAAATGTACAAGACACTGTACAAGTGTACAAGACACTGTACAAGTGTACAAGACACTGTACAAGTGTACAAGATACTGTACAAGTGTACAAGACACTGTACAAGTGTACAAGACACTGTACAAGTGTACAAGACACTGTACAAGTGTACAAGACACTGTACAAGTGTACAAGACACTACAAATGTACAAGACACTGTACAAGTGTACAAGACACTGTACAAGTGTACAAGACACTGTACAAGTGTACAAGACACTGTACAAGTGTACAAGACACTGTACAAGTGTACAAGACACTGTACAAGTGTACAAGACACTGTACAAGTGTACAAGACACTACAAATGTACAAGACACTGTACAAGTGTACAAGACACTGTACAAGTGTACAAGACACTGTACAAGTGTACAAGACACTGTACAAGTGTACAAGACACTGTACAAGTGTACAAGACACTGTACAAGTGTACAAGACACTGTACAAGTGTACAAGACACTACAAATGTACAAGACACTGTACAAGTGTACAAGACACTGTACAAGTGTACAAGACACTGTACAAGTGTACAAGACACTGTACAAGTGTACAAGACACTGTACAAGTGTACAAGACACTGTACAAGTGTACAAGACACTGTACAAGTGTACAAGACACTACAAATGTACAAGACACTGTACAAGTGTACAAGACACAAGTGTACAAAACACTACAAGTGTACAAAACACTACAAGTGTACAAGACACTACAACTGTACAAGACACTGTACAAGTGTACAAGACACTACAAGTGTACAAGACACTGTACAAGTGTACAAGACACTACAAGTGTACAAGACACTGTACAAGTGTACAAGACACTACAAGTGTACAAGACACTACAAGTGTACAAGACACTACAAGTGTACAAGACACTGTACAAGTGTACAAGACACTACAAGTGTACAAGACACTGTACAAGTGTACAAAACACTACAAGTGTACACGACACTGTACAAGTGTACAAGGCACTACAAGTGTACAAGACACTGTACAAGTGTACAAGACACTACAAGTGTACAAGACACTACAAGTGTACACGACACTGTACAAGTGTACAAGACACTACAAGTGTACAAGACACTACAAGTGTACAAGACACTACAAGTGTACAAGACACTGTATAAGTGTACAAGACACTACAAGTGTACAAAACACTACAAGTGTACAAAACACTACAAGTGTACAAGACACTACAAGTGTACAAGACACTGTACAATTGTACAAGACACTGTACACGTGTAGAAGACACTGTACAAGTGTACAAGACACTACAAGTGTACAAGACACTACAAGTGTACAAGACACTGTACAAGTGTACAAGACACTACAAGTGTACAAAGCACTACAAGTGTACAAGACACTGTACAAATGTACAAGACACTACAACTGTACAAGACACTGTACACGTGTAGAAGACACTGTACAAGTGTACAAGACACTACAACTGTACAAGACACTGTAAACGTGTAGAAGACACTGTACAAGTGTACAAGACACTACAAGTGTACAAGACACTACAAGTGTACAAGACACTGTACAAGTGTACAAGACACTACAAGTGTACAAAGCACTACAAGTGTACAAGACACTGTACAAATGTACAAGACACTACAAGTGTACAAGACACTACAAGTGTACAAGACACTACAAGTGTACAAGACACTGTACAAGTGTACAAGACACTGTACAAGTGTACAAGACACTGTACAAGTGTACAAGACACTGTACAAGTGTACAAGACACTGTACAAGTGTACAAGACACTGTACAAGTGTACAAGACACTGTACAAGTGTACAAGACACTACAAGTGTACAAGACACTACAATTGTACAAAGCACTACAAGTGTACAAGACACTGTACAAGTGTACAAGACACTGTACAAGTGTACAAGACACTGTACAAGTGTACAAGACACTACAAGTGTACGAGACACTACATGTGTACAAGACACTACGAGTGTACAAAACACTACAAGTGTACAAGGCACTGTACAAATGTACAAGACACTGTACAAGTGTACAAGACATTACAAGTGTACAAGACACTACAAGTGTACAAGACACTGTACAAATGTACAAGACACTGTACAAGTGTACAAGACACTACAAGTGTACAAGATACTGTACAAATGTACAAGACACTGTGCAAGTGTACAAGACACTGTACAAGTGTACAAGACACTACAAGTGTACAAAACACTACAAGTGTACAAGACACTACAAGTGTACAAGACACTGTACAAGTATACAAGACACTACAAGTGTACAAGACACTGTACAAGTGTACAAGACACTACAAGTGTACAAAACACTACAAGTGTACAAGACACTACAAGTGTACAAGATAATGTACAAGTGTACAAGACACTACAAGTGTACAAGACACTGTACGAGTGTACAAGACACTACAAGTGTACAAGACACTGTACGAGTGTACAAGACACTACAAGTGTACAAGACACTGTACGAGTGTACAAGACACTGTACGAGTGTACAAGACACTACAAGTGTACAAGACACTGTACGAGTGTACAAGACACTACAAGTGTACAAGACACTACAAGTGTAAAAGACACTGTACGAGTGTACAAGACACTACAAGTGTACAAGACACTACAAGTGTACAAGACACTGTACGAGTGTACAAGACACTACAAGTGTACAAGACACTACAAGTGTACAAGACACTGTACGAGTGTACAAGACACTACAAGTGTACAAGACACTACAAGTGTACAAGACACAAGTGTACAAGACACTGTACAAGTGTACAAAACACTGTACAAGTGTACAAGAGACTACAAGTGTACAAGACAATATAAGTGGTCAAGGTACAAGCCACGTACACAAGTCATACCTCGGGGAATAGTCTTGGCACCTTTATTCTTGAACCAGAAGTAATTCAGTGTCAAGGTGGAGTGCCAGTGGTCAGTGCCAGTGGTTAGTACCAGTGGTCAGTGTCACAGTGTGTCAAGGTGGAGTGCCAGTGGTCAGTGCCAGTTGTTAGTACCAGTGGTCAGTGTCACAGTGTGTCAAGGTGGTGTGCCAGTGGTCAGTGCCAGTGGTTAGTACCAGTGGTCAGTGTCACAGTGTGTCAAGGTGGAGTGCCAGTGGTCAGTGCCAGTTGTTAGAACCAGTGATCAGTGTCACAGTGTGTCAAGGTGGAGTGCCAGTGGTCAGTGCCAGTGGTTAGTACCAGTGGTCAGTGTCACAGTGTGCCAAGTTGGAGTGCCAGTGGTCAGTGCCAGTGGTTAGTACCAGTGGTCAGTGTCACAGTGTGTCAAGGTGGAGTGACAGTGGCCAGTGCCAGTGGTTAGTACCAGTGGTCAGTGCCAGTGGTCAGTGCCAGTGGTCATTGTCACAGTGTGTCAAGGTGGATGAGGGCCAATAGTGTGCTGGTGGTCAGCGCCAGCGGGCAGTGCCAAGGGGTTAGGTAAGTACCATATGCTGGGTAAGCGCTAAATACTGAGGGGTAATATAATTTTTAAAGTATGTGAGGGGGTAACTCAAATATAAGTTCTGTAGGCCTTTTGCAGTGCTCCTCCAGGCCTATGCTCTTGACAAAAATGCTGGTTGATAGAGCTCTAAACAGACATGGACCTCATAGCAACAATGGGAAACAGCAACAGGGGTACAAAGGAACAAGGGGACACAGCAACAAGGGGACACAGCAACAAGGGGACACAGCAACAAGGGGACACAGCAACAAGGGGACACAGCAACAAGGGGTCACAGCATCAAGGTGTCATAGCATCAAGGGGACACAGCAACAAGGAGACACAGCAACATTGGGACACAGCAACAAGGGGACACAGCAACAATGGGACACAGCAACAAGGGGACACAGCATCAAGGTGTCATAGCATCAAGGGGACACAGCAACAAGGAGACACAGCAACATTGGGACACAGCAACAAGGGGACACAGCAACAATGGGACACAGCAACAAGGGGACACAGCAACAAGGGGACATAGCAACAAGGGGACACAGCAACAAGGGGACACAGCAACAAGGGGACACAGCAACAAGGGGACACAGCATCAAGGGGACACAGCAACAGGGAGACACAGCAACAAGGGGACACAGCAACAAGGGGACACAGCAACAAGGGGACACAGCAACAAGGGGACACAGCAACAAGGTGTCACAGCATCAAGGGGACACAGCAACAGGTAGACACAGCAACAAAGGGACACAGCAACAAGGGGACATAGCAACAAGGGGACACAGCAACAAGGGGACACAGCAACAAGGGGACACAGCAACAAGGGGACACAGCAACAAGGTGTCACAGCATCAAGGGGACACAGCAACAGGTAGACACAGCAACAAGGGGACACAGCAACAAGGGGACATAGCAACAAGGGGACACAGCAACAAGGGGACACAGCAACAAGGGGACACAGCAACAAGGGGACACAGCATCAAGGGGACACAGCAACAGGGAGACACAGCAACAAGGGGACACAGCAACAAGGGGACACAGCAACAAGGGGACACAGCAACAAGGGGACACAGCAACAAGGTGTCACAGCATCAAGGGGACACAGCAACAGGTAGACACAGCAACAAGGGGGCACAGCAACAAGGCGTCACAGCTTCAAGGGGACATAGCAACAAGGTGTCACAGCAACAAGGGGACACAGCAACAATGGGACACAGCAACAAGGGGACACAGCAACAAGGGGACATAGCAACAAGGGGACACAGCAACAAGGGGACACAGCAACAAGGGGACACAGCAACAAGGGGTCCCAGCATCAAGGGTACACAGCAACAAAGGGACACAACAACAAGGGGACACAGCAACAAGGTGTCACAGCATCAAGGGGACACAGCAACAGGGAGACACAGCAACAAGCGGACACAGCAACAAGGGGACACAGCAACAAGGGGACACAGCAACAAGGGGACACAGCAACAAGGCGTCACAGCGTCAAGGGGACACAGCAACAAGGTGTCACAGCAACAAGGGGTCACAGCAACAAGGGGACACAGCAACAAGGGGACACAGCAACAAGGGGACACAGCAACAAGGGGACACAGCAACAAGGGGACACAGCAACAAGGGGGCACAGCAACAAGGCGTCACAGCAACAAGGGGACACAGCAACAAGGGGACACAGCAACAAGGGGACACAGCAACAAGGGGACACAGCAACAAGGGGACACAGTAACAAGGGGTAGCAGCTGGAAGTTGAAATCTCAGATAAGCAACAGGGATGTTAGGAAGTATTTCTTCAGTCATAGAGTTGTCAGGAAGTGGAACAATCTGGAGAGCGATGTAGTGGAGGCAGGATCCATACATGGCTTTAAGAAGAGATATGATAAAGCTCATGAAGCAGGAAGAGAGAGTGAACCTAGTAGCGACCAGTGAAGAGGCTGGGCCAGGAGTTTCGAATCGACCCCTGCAACAACAAACAAGTGAGTACACACCTGCCAACAAGGCTCAAGGAGTGGAAATAGTAGAGACCAGTGAAGAGGCGGGGGCCAAGGGCTATGACTCGACCCCTGCAGCCACATATAAGTGAGCACACACACACACACAGAGTACAATTAGGTAAAGGACACGCACCTGAAAAGGAGAAGCAAAAATGGAATTTTTTCCCTTCTCCAGGCCTTGTTTTCTCTCAGCCACACTCAGACCCCTGGAAATTCCTTGTATACTTTCATTAGCAGTGTTCGTGTGTTCGTAGTTGCTGTGAGTCTGTGGTGCCTTAACACCTGTTCCACTGAGGTATTGTATCCACTACTCACTCTTTCAGAGTCTTGGGATCACTCTGAGACTTCCACTGAGGTCTGTTATCCACTACTCACTCTTCCTGAGTCTTGGAATCACTCTGAGACTTCTACTGAGATCTGTTATCCACTACTCACTCTCCCAGAGTCTTGGGATCACTCTGAGACTTCTAGTGAGGTCTGTTATCCACTACTCACCCTCCCAGAGTCTTGGGATCACTCTGAGACTTCTACTGAGGTCTGTTATCCACTACTCACTCTTTCTGAGTGTTGGGATCACTCTGAGACTTCTACTGAGGTCTGTTATCCACTACTCACTTTCCCAGAGCCTTGGGATCACTCTGAAACTTCTACTGAGGTCTGTTATCCACTACTCACTCTCTCAGAGTCTTGGGATCACTCTGAAACTTCTACTGAGGTCTGTTATCCACTACTCACTTTCCCAGAGCCTTGGGATCACTCTGAAACTTCTACTGAGGTCTGTTATCCACTATTCACTTTCCCAGAGCCTTGGGATCACTCTGAAACTTCTACTGAGGTCTGTTATCCACTACTCACTCTCTCAGAGTCTTGGGATCTCTCAGTCTTCCACTGAGGTCTGTTATCTACTACTCACTCTCCCAGAGCCTTGGGATCACTCTGAGACTTCCACTGAGGGTTGTTATCCACTACTCACTCATTCTCAAGTGCTCTCCCATTCTTAATCGCCCGCATCGCTTTCTCCTTGACTGTCATCTTACTTCTTTATCTTCCTTTCGTATCCATGTAAGTTTATCTCCTATCACTATTTCTATCGTTTTTAAATCTACTGTTCCCCGCACACTGTCTGGCAGACTCTCTCTACCTTGAGTCGTGACGTTTGTTTACCTGCCTGGAGGAGTGTTCCAGAGGTCAACGTCCCCGCGGCCCGGTCCATAACCAGGCCTCGTGGTAGATCAGGGACTGATCAACCAGGCCGTTACTGCTGGCTGCATGCAATCCAGTATCATATTGAAAGATTCTGTTTATGTAGGGAATTTATGACAACTTAGGTAAATCTTGTCCCCCCAGGATGCCACCCAAAACAGTCGGCTAGCAGCCAGGTACCTACTTACTGCTAGGTGAACAGTGACAGAAGGTGTGAGGTAACATGCCCAATGTCTTACCGTGCCCTGGATCGCTCCCAGACCCTGCACGTCTCACTTTTCTCATTCCCTTAACATATTGACTAAAAAAATCATACGTGCTTTCCTAATTAACTTTTCCTGTGTTTGGAGTCTTCCTCTGGGATTCCCAGTTCTAATCAATCATTGAAATTTCCTAATATCAGTGATTTAGTCCCGATTTTTTTTCTCTCTCTTGCTTTTTCCAATACCAGCTTTGTTTCCTGTTATTCTAGTGATAGATTTCTCTCCTGCTGTTTGGTGGGGTGTTGTATAATACTAAGAGCATTTCCTTCTTCTAGTTGTGCACTGTCCTGCAGTTTGGTGGAGAGTTGTATAATACTAAGAACATTTCCTTCTTCTAGTTGTGCACTGTCCTGTTGTTTGGTGGAGAGTTGTATTATACTAAGAGCATTTCCTTTTACTAATTGTTTACTATCCTGGTGTTTGGTGGAGAGTTGTATAATACTAAGAGCATTTCCTTCTTCTAGTTGTGCAATGTCCTGCAGTTTGGTGGAGAGTTGTATAATACTAAGAGCATTTCCTTCTTCTAGTTGTGCACTGTCCTGTTGTTTGGTGGAGAGTTGTATTATACTAAGAGCATTTCCTTTTTCTAGTTTAATATCCTGCTGTTTGGTGGAGAGTTGTATAATACTGTCAGTATTTCCTCCAACTCTTATGATTCTAAAAGCACCATTTTCAGATATTAATTCTGAGAGGGTAATTCTAATATGGTATTTCTTTTTAGAACAAAATTCGACTGTATCAGAGACGTAGTGTTTGAAATCTGGTGGGTGAGCATTTTTTTCCAGTCCCTCAGAACAACAGTGGTTGGTGATCAGTTCCTCTCTCCCTTTCTCTATCTTAATATCTGGTATCCCTCTGGGAATATCGCTTTTGTTATTACTCCCAGGATGTGTGTGTGTGTGTGTGTGTGTGTGTGTGTGTGTGTGTGTGTGTGTGTGTGTGTGTGTGTGTGTGTGTGGTGTGTGTGTGTGTGTGTGTGGTGTGTGTGTGTGTGTGTGTGTGTGTGTGTGTGTGTGTGTATGTTGTTTGTTGTGTGTGTGTGTGTGTGTGTGTGTGTGTGTGTGTGTGTGTGTGTGTTGTGTGTATGTTGTGTGTTGTGTGTGCGTGTGTGTGTGTATGTGTGTGTGTGTGTGTGTGCGTGTATGTTGTGTGTATGTTGTGTGTTGTGTGTGTGTGTGTGTGTGTGTGTGTGTGTGTGTGTGTGTGTATGTTGTGTATGTTGTGTGTGTGTGTGTGTGTGTGTGTGTGTGTATGTGTGTGTGTGTGTATGAACTCTCACCAAGTTGAGCATGCAAGAGGGAGCCAATACTCAGCTCCTGGCCCCTCCTCCCACACCTGGCCTCCCAGGAGCCGTGAGAGAACCGTCTCATACCCACTCAAGAAGCCGTACGTTGCGTGCGTACTCGCTCGCCCGTGCGCACGGACATAAAGGACGCACCACGTACAGAGAATACGGTCCTTCCTCCGCCTATCAACAAATAAAAGAATATATCGTATATTCCTTCTCCGTTTTCTCCTTTTTTCTCCAAGTATTTACCAGAGACAGGATATGCTTGTTGAACGTCCTCGAGTGCTCAACGAGGTATGCTCGTTGAGCACTCTCTCTAACCTCTCTCTCTCTCTCTCTCTATCCAACACTCTCTAACCTCTCTCTCGCTCTCCAACACTCTAACCTATCTCTCTCTATCCAACACTGTATCTCTTTAACCTCTCTCTCTCTCTGTTCCCAACTCTCTCTTTAACCTCTCTCTCTCTGTTCCCAACTCTCTCTCTAACCTCTCTCTCTCTCTGTTCCCAACTCTCTCTCTAACCTCTCTCTCACGCTCTCTCTCTCTCTCTCTCTCTCTATCCCCAACTCTCTCTTTAACCTCTCTCTCTCTCTGTTACCTACTCTCTCTCTCTCTCTCTCTCTCTCTATCCCCAACTCTCTCTTTAACCTCTCTCTCTCTCTGTTACCTACTCTCTCTCAAACCTCTCTCTCTCTCTCTCTCTCTCTCTTCACCCTGCCTTCTCGTCCACCCTGGCGGCCCAACTAGCCTTCTAGTCCATTCTGGCGGCCCAACTAACCTTCTAGCCCACCCTGGCGGCCCAACTAGCCTTCTAGCCCACCTTGGCGGCCGAACAAGCCTTCAAATCCACCCGGGTGGCCCAACTAGTCTTCTAGCCCACCCTGGCGGCCCAACTAGCCTTCTAGCCCACACTGGCGGCCCAACCAGCCCTCTAGCCCACTCTGGCGGCCCAACTAGCCTTCTAGCCCACCCTGGCGTCCCAACTAGCCTTCTAGCTCACCCTGGCGGCTCAACTAGCCTTATAGCCCACCCAAGCGGTCCAACTAGCCTTGTAGCTTACCCTGGCGGCCCAACTAGCCTTCTAGCCCACCCTGGCGGCCCAACTAGCCTTCTAGCCCACCCTGGCGGCCCAACTAGCATTCTAGCCAAACCTGGCGGCCAAACTAGCCTTCTAGCGCACCCTGGCGGCCCAACTAGCCTTCTAGCCCACACTGGCGACCCAACTAGCCTTCTAGCACACCCTGGCGCCCCAACTAGCCTTCTAGCTTACCCTGGCGGCCCAACTAGCCTTCTAGGCCACCCTGTCGACCCAACTAGACTTCTAGCCCACCCTGGCGGCCGAACTAGCATTCTAGCCCACCCTGGCGGCCGAACTAGCCTTCTAGTCCACCCTGGGGGCCCAACTAGCCTTCTAGTTCACCTTGGCGGCCCAACTAGCCTTCTATCCCACCCTGGCGGCCCAACTAGCCTTCTAGCCGATGTTGGGAGCCCAACTAGCCATCTAGTCCACTCTGGCGTCCCAACTAGCCTTCTAACCCACCCTGGCGGCCCGACTAGCCTTCTAGCCCACCCTGGCAGCCGAACTAGGGTTCTAGCCCACCCTGTTGACCCAACTAGCCTTCTAGCCCACCCTGGCAGTACAACTAGCCTTCTAGCCCACTCTGGCTATGCACCTAGCCTTCTAGCCCAACCTGGCGGCCGAACTAGCCTTCTAGACCACCCTGGCGGCCGAACTAGCCTTCTAGCCCACCCTGACGGCCCAACTAGCCTTCTAGCCCACCCTGGCGGCCGAACTAGCCTTCTAGTCCACCCTGGCGGCCCAACTAGCCTTCTAGCCCATCTTAGCGGCCCAACTAGCCTTCTAGCCCACCCTGGCGGCCCACCTAGCCTTCTAGTCCACCCTGGCGTCCCAACTAGTCTTGTAGCCCACCATGGCGGCTCAACTAGCCTTGTACCCCACCCTGGCGGCTCAACTAGCCTTGTAGCTTACCCTGGCGGCCCAACTAGCCTTCAAGCCCACCCTGGAGACCCAACTAGCCTTCTAGCCCACCCTGGCGGCCGAACTAGCATTCTAGCCCACCCTGGCGGCCGAACTAGCTTTCTAGTCCACCCTGGGCGCCCAACTAGCCTTCTAGTTCACCCTAGCGGCCCAACTAGCCTTCTAGTTCACCCTGGCAGCCCAACTAGCCATCTAGTACACCCTGGCGTCCCAACTAGCCTTCTAACCCACCCTGGCGGCCCAACTAGCCTTCCAGCCCACCCTGGCGGCCCAACTAGGGTTCTAGCCCACCCTGTCGGCCCAACTAGCCTTCTAGCCCACCCTGGCGGAACAAATAGCCTTCTAGCCCACTCTGGCGATGCAACTAGCCTTCTAGCCCACGCTGGCGGCCCGAAGAGCCTTATAGCCCACCCTGGCGGTACAACTAGCTTTCTAGCCCATCCTGGCGATACAACTAACCTTCTAGACCACCATGGAGGTACAACTAGATTCTAGCGCACCCTGGTGATACAACTAGCCTTCTAGCCCACTCTGGCGGCCCAACTAGCCTTCTAGACCACCATGGCGATACAACTAGCCTTCTAGCCCACCCTGGCGATACAACTAGCCTTCTAGCCCACCCTGGCGATGCAACTAGCCTTCTAGCCCACCCTGGCGATACAACTAGCGTTCTAGCTCACCCTGGCGGTACAACTAGCCTTCTTGCCCACCCTGACAATACAACTAGCCTTCTAGCCCACCCTGGCGGCCCAACTAGCCTTCTAGAACACCCTGGCGGTCCAACTAGCCTTCTAGCCCACCCTGGCGGCCCAACTAGCCTTCTAGCCCACCCTGGCGGCCCAACTAAGGTTCTAGCCCACCCTATCGCCCCAACTAGCCTTCTAGCCCACCCTGGAGGCCCAACTAGCCTTCCAGCCCACCCTGTCAACCCAACTAGCCTTCTAGCCCACCCTGGCGGCCTAACTAGTCTTCTAGCCCATTCTGGCGGCCCAACTAGCTTTCTAGCCAACCATGGCGGCAGAACTAGCCTTCTAGTCCACCCAGGCGGCCCAACTAGCCTTCTAGTCCACCCTGGGGGCCCAACTAGCCTTCTAGCCCACCTTGGCGGCGCAACTAGACTTCTAGTCCACACTGGCGTCCCAACTAGCCTTCCAGCCCACCCAGTCAACCCAACTAGCCTTCTAGCCCACTCTGGCAGCCTAATTAGTCTTCTAGCCCACCCGGGCGGCCCAACTAGCCTTCTAGCCAACCATGGCGGCCCAACTAGGCTTCAAGTCCACCCTGGCGGCCCAACTAGCCTTCTAGTCCACCCTGGGGACCCAACTAGCCTTCTAGCCCACCTTGGCTGCCCAACTAGCATTCTAGCCCACACTGGCGGCCCAACTAGCCTTCCAGCCTACCCTGTCAATCCAACTAGCCTTCTAGCCCCCTGGCGATACAACTAGCCTTCTACCCACCATGGCTGTACAAATAGCCTTCTAGCCCACCCTGGCAATACAACTAGCCTTCTAGCCCACCCTGGCGGCCCAACTAGCCTTCTAGTCCACCCTGGGGGCCCAACTAGCCTTCTAGCCCACCTTGGCGGCCCAACTAGCCTCCTAGTCCACCCTGGCGTCCCAACTAGCCTTCTAGCCCACCTTGGCGGCCCAACTAGCCTTTTAGCCCACCCTGTGGACCCAACTAGGCTTTTAGCCCACTCTGGCGACCCAACTAGCCTTCTAGCCCACCCTGGCGGCCCAACTAGCCTTCTAGTCTACCCTGGCGATTCAACTATCCTTCTAGCCCACCCTGGCGATACAACTAGCCTTCTAGCCCACCCTGGCGGTACAATTAGCCTTCCAGCCCATCCTGGCAATACAACTAGCCTTTTAGCCCACCCCGGCGACCCAACTAGCCTTCTAGCCCACTCAGGCGGCCCAACTAGCAATCTAGCCCACTCTGGAGGCCGAACTAGCCTTCTAGTCCACCCTGGCGGCGCAACTAGCCTTCTAGTCCACCCTGGCGGCCCAACTAGCCTTTTAGCCCACACTTGCGGCCCAACTAGCCTTCTAGCTCACCCTGGAGGCCAAACTAGCCTTCTAGCCCACCCTGGTGGACCAACTAGCCTTCTAGCTTACCCTGGCGGCCCAACTAGCCTTCCAGCCTACCCTGTCAACCCAACTAGCCTTCTAGCCCCCTGGCGATACAACTAGCCTTCGAGCCCACCCTGGCGGTACAATTAGCCTTCTAGCCCACCCTGGCAATACAACTAGCCTTCTAGCCCACCCTGGGACCCAACTAGCTTTCTAGTCCACCGTGGCGGCCCAACTAGCCTTCTATCTCACCCTGGCGGCCCAACCAGCCTTCTAGCCCACTCTGGCGGCCCAACTAGCCTTTTAGCCCACCCTGGCGGCCCAACCATCCTTCTAGCCCACCTTGGTGGCAAAACTAGCCTTCCCGCCCACCCTGTCAACGCAACTAGCCTTCTAGCCCACCCTGGCGATACAATTAGCCTTCTAGCCCACCCTGGAGGCCCAACTAGCCTTCTAGCCCACCCTGGCGGCCCACCTAGCCTTCTAGCCCACCCTGGCGTCCCAACTAGCCTTGTAGACCACCCTGGCGGCTCAAGAAGCCTTGTAGCCCACCCTGGCGGCCCAACTAGCCTTGTAGCTTACCCTGGCGGCCCAACTAGCCTTCTAGCCCACCCTGGCGGCCCAACTAGCCTTCTAGCTCACCCTGGCGGCCCAACTAGCTTTCTAGCCCACCCTGGCGGCCAAACTAGCCTTTTAGCCAACCCTATCGGCCATCCTAGCCTTCTAGCCAACCCTGGCGCCCCAACTAGCCTTCTAGCTTACCCTGGCGGCCCAACTAGCCTTCTAGGCCACACTGTCGACCCAACTAGCCTTCTAACCCACCCTGGCAGCCGAACTAGCATTCTATCCCACCCTGTCGGCCCAACTAGCCTTCTAGCCCACTCTAGCGGCCCAACTAGCCTTCTAGCCAACCCTGGCGCCCCAACTAGCCTTCTAGCTTACCCTGGCGGCCCAACTAGCCTTCTAGGCCACACTGTCGACCCAACTAGCCTTCTAGCCCACCCTGGCGGCCGAACTAGCATTCTAGTCCACTCTGGGGGCCCAACTAGTTTTATTGTTAATCATGGCGGCCCAACTAGCCTTCTAGCCCACCCTGGCGGCCCAACTAGCCTTCTAGCCCACATTGGCAGCCCAACTTGCCTTCTAGCCCACCCTGGCGGCCCAACAAGCCTTCTAGCCCACCCTGGCGGCCGAACTAGTGTTCTAGCTCACCCTGTCGAACCAACTAGCCTTCTAGCCCACCCTGGCAGCCCAACTAGCATTTTAGCTCACCCTGGCGGCCGAACTAGTGTTCTAGCTCACCCTGTCGACCCAACTAGCCTTCTAGCCCACCTAGGTGGCCAAACTAGCCTTCTAGCCCACTCTGGCGATGCAACTAGCCTTCTAGCCCACCTTGGCGAAACAAAGAGCCTTATAGCCCACCCTGGCGATACAACTAGCTTTCTAGCCCACCCTGGCGATACAACTAACCTTCTAGACCACCATGTAGACTCAACTAGATTCTAGCGCACCCTGGTCATACAACTAGCCTTCTAGCCCTCCCTGGTGGCCCAACTAGCCTTCTAGCCCACCCTGGCGGCCCAAGTAGCCTTCTCGCCCACTCTGGCGGCCCAACTAGACTTCTAGCCCACCCTCGCGGTACAACTAGCCATCTAGCCCACCATGGCAGTACAACTAGCCTTCTAGCCCACCTTAGCGGCCCAACTAGCTTTCCAGCCCACCCTGGTGGCCCAACTAGCCTTCTAGCCCACCCTGGCAGCCCAACTAGCCTTTTAACCTACCTTAGCGGCCCAACTAGCCTTCCATCCCACCCTGGCTGCCGAACTAGCCTTCTTGTCCACCCTGGCGGCTCAACTAGCCTTGTAGTTCACCCTGGCGGCCCAACTAGCCTTCTAGTCCACCCAGGCGGCCCAACTACCCTTCTAGAACACCCTGGCGGCCCAACTAGCCTTCTAGCCCACCTTGGCAGCCAAACTAGCCATCTAGTCCACCCTGGCGTCCCAACTAGCCTTCTAGCCCACCTTGGCGGTACAACTAAGCTTCTAGCCCACCCTGCTGCCCAACTAGCCTTCTAGCCCACCCTGGCGGCCCAAGTAGCCTTCTCGCCCACTCTGGCGGCCCAACTAGACTTCTAGCCCACCCTCGCGGTACAACTAGCCATCTAGCCCACCATGGCAGTACAACTAGCCTTCTAGCCCACCTTAGCGGCCCAACTAGCTTTCCAGCCCACCCTGGTGGCCCAACTAGCCTTCTAGCCCACCCTGGCAGCCCAACTAGCCTTTTAACCTACCTTAGCGGCCCAACTAGCCTTCCATCCCACCCTGGCTGCCGAACTAGCCTTCTTGTCCACCCTGGCGGCTCAACTAGCCTTGTAGTTCACCCTGGCGGCCCAACTAGCCTTCTAGTCCACCCAGGCGGCCCAACTACCCTTCTAGAACACCCTGGCGGCCCAACTAGCCTTCTAGCCCACCTTGGCAGCCAAACTAGCCATCTAGTCCACCCTGGCGTCCCAACTAGCCTTCTAGCCCACCTTGGCGGTACAACTAAGCTTCTAGCCCACCCTGCTGCCCAACTAGCCTTCTAGCCCACCCTGGAGGCCCAACTAGCCTTCTAGCCCATCTTGGCGGCCCAACTAGTATTCTAGACCACCTTGGCGCCCCAACTAGCCTTCTAGCCCACCCTGACGGTACAACTAAGCTTCTAGCCCACCCTGCTGCCCAACTAGCCTTCTAGCCCA
Organism: Cherax quadricarinatus; assembly: GCF_038502225.1. Classification (NCBI taxonomy): domain Eukaryota; kingdom Metazoa; phylum Arthropoda; class Malacostraca; order Decapoda; family Parastacidae; genus Cherax; species Cherax quadricarinatus. The sequence continues at coordinate 5,078,719 of NC_091387.1, forward strand.
CCCTGGCGGCCAAACTAGACTTCTAACCCACCCTGGCGGCCCAACTAGCCTTCTAGCCCACCCTGGCGATGCAACTAGATTTCTAGCACACCCTGGCGATACAACTAGCCTTCTAGCCCACCCTGGCGATACAACTAGCCTTCTAGCCCACCCTGGCGATACAACTAGCCTTCTAGCCCACCCTGGCGATACAACTAGCCTTCTAGCCCACCCTGGCGATACAACTAGCCTTCTAGCCCACCCTGGCAATACAACTAGCCTTCTAGCCCACCCTGGCTGTACAACTAGCCTTTTAGCCTACCCTGGCAATACAAGTAGCTTTCTACCCCACCCTTGCGGCCCAACTAGCCTTCTAGCCCACACTTGCGGCCCAACTAGCCTTCTAGTCCACACTGGCGTCTCAACTAGCCTTCAAGCTCACCCTGGAGGCCCAACTAGCCTTCTAGCCCACCCTGGAGGCCCGACTAGCCTTCTAGTCCACGATGGCGTCTCAACTAGCCTTCTAGCCCACCCTGGCGATACAACTAGCCTTCTAGCCCACCCTGGCAATACAACTAGCCTTCTAGCCCACCCTGGCTGTACAACTAGCCTTTTAGCCTACCCTGGCAATACGACTAGTCTTCTATTCCACCCTTGCAATACAACTAGCCTTCTAGCCCACCCTGGAGGCCCAACCAGCCTTCTAGCCCACCCTGGCAGCCCAACTTGCCTTCTAGTCCACACTGGCTCCCCAACTAGCCTTCTAGCCTACCCTCGCGGCCCAACTAGCCTTCTAGCCCACCCTGGCGGCCCAACTAGCCTTCCAGCCCACCCTGTCAACCCAACTAGCCTTCTAGTGCACCCTTGCGGCCTAACTAGTCTTCTAGCCCACCCTGGCGGAACAACTAGATATCTAGCGCACCCTGGTGGCCGAACTAGCCTTCTAGTCCACCCTGGCGGCCCAACTAGCCTTCTAGTCCACCCTGGCGATACAACTAGGCTTCTAGCCCACCTTGGCGGCCCAACTAGCTTTCTAGTCCACTCTGGCGTCCCAACTAGCCTTCCAGCCCACCCTGGCAATACAATTAGCCTTTTAGCCCACCCTGGCGGCCCAACTATCCTTCTAGCCCACCCTAGCGGCCCAACTAGCTTTCTAGCCCACCCTTGCGGCCCAACTAGCCTTCTAGCCCACCCTAGCGGCTCAACTAGCCTTTTAGCCCACCCTGGCGGCCCAACTAGCCTTCTAGTCCACCCTGGCGATACAACTATCCTTTTAGCCCACCCTGGCGATACAACTAGCCTTCTAGCCCACCCTGGCGGCACAATTAGCCTTCTAGCCCACCTTAGCGGCCCAACTAGCCTTCTAGCCCACCCTGTGGACCCAACTAGCCTTTTACCCCACTCTGGCGGCCCAACTAGCCTTCTGGCCCACCCTGGCGGCCCAACTAGGTTTCTAGCCCACCTTGGCGGCACAACTAGCCTTGTAGCCCACCCTGGCAGCCCAATTAGCCTTGTAGCGCACCCTGGCGGCAAACTAGCCTTCTAGCCCACCCTGGCGGCCCAACTAGCCTTCTAGTCCACCATGGGGCCCAACTAGCCTTCGAGCCCACCTTGTCGGCCCAACTAGCCTTCTAGTCCACCCTTGCGTCTCAAGTAGCCTTCTAGCCCACCCTGGCGGCCCAACTAGCCTTCTTGCCCACCCTGGCGGCCCTACTAGCCTTCTAGCCCTCCCTGGCGATGCAACTAGCCTTGTAGCCCACCCTGACGGCCCTACTAGCCTTCTAGCCCACCCTGGCGATGCAACTAGCCTTCTAGCCCACCCTGGCGGCCCTACTAGCCTTCTAGCCCACCCTGGCGATGCAACTAGCCTTCTAGCCCACCCTGGCGATACAACTAGAATTCTAGCTCATCCTGGCGATGCAACTAGCCTTCTAGCCCACCCTGGCGGCCCAACTAGCCTTGTAGACCACCCTGGCGATGCAACTAGCCTTCTAGCCCACTCTGGCGGCCCAACTAGCCTTCTAGCCCACCCTGGCGGCCGAACTAGCCTTCTTGTCCACCCTGGCGGCCCAACTAGCCTTCTAGTCCACCATAGGGGCCCAACTAGCCTTCTAGCCCACCTTGGCGGCCCAACTAGCCTTCCAATCCACTCTGGCGTCTCAACTAGCCTTTCTAGACCAACCTGGCTTCCCAACTAGCCTTCTAGCCCTCCCTGGCGGCCTAACTAGCCTTCTTGCCCACCCTGGCGGCCCAACTAGCCTTCTAGCCCACCCTGGCGATGCAACTTGCTTTGTAGCTCTCCCTCGCGGCCCAAATAGCCTTCTAGCCCACCCTGCCGTCTTAACTAGCCTTTTAGCCCACCCTGGCGACCCAACTAGCCTTCTAGCCCACCCTGGCGGCACAACTAGCCTTCTAGCCCACCCTGGAGGCCCAACTAGCTTTCTAGCCCATCCTGGCGGCAAAACTAGCCTTCTAGCCCACCCTGGCGGCACAACTAGCCTTCTAGCCCACCCTGGCAATACAACTAGCCTTCTTGCCCACCCTTGCAATACAACTAGCCTTCTAGCCTACCCTGGCGGCCCAACTAGCCTTCTAGCTCACCCTGGTGTCCGAACTAGCTTTCTAGCCCACCCTGGCGGCAGAACTAGCCTTTTAGCCCACCCTGGCGGAACAACTAGCCTTTTAACCCACCCTGGCGGCTCAACTACCTTTCTAGCCCACGTTGACGGCCGTACTAGCCTTCTAGCCCACCCTGGCGGCCGAACTAGCCTTCTAGCCCACCCTGGCTGCTCAAGTAGCCTTCTAGCCCACCCTGGCGGCCCAACTAGTTTTTTGCCCGCCCTGGCGGCCCAACTAGGTTTCTAGCCCACCCTGGCGGCACAACTAGCCTTCTAGCCCACCCTGCCTGCAGAACTAGCCTTCTAGCCCACCCTGGCTGCACAAGTAGCCTTCTAGCCCACCCTGGCGGCCCAACTAGCCTTTTAGCCCACCCTGGCTGTCCAACTAGGTATCTAGCCCACCCTGGCGGCACAACTAGCCTTGCAGCCCACCCTGGCGGCCCAATTAGCCTTGTAGCCAACCCTGGCGGCCCAACTAGCCTTCTAGCCTACCCTGGCGGCCGAACTAGCCTTTTAGCCCACCCTGGCAGTACCTCCTCTCCTTCTAACCCACACTGGCAGCATAACCTGCTTTCTAACCCACCCTCACGGCGCACCCTGCCTTCTAACCCACCCTGTCGGTTCACCCTGCCTTCTAACGCACCCTGGCTGCCCATCCTGCTTTCTAACCCACCATGGCGGGTCACCCTGCCTTCTAACCCACCATGGCGGGTCACCCTGCCTTCTAACCCACCCTGGCGGCTCACCTTGCCTTGTAACCCACCCTGGCGACCCACCCTGCCTTCTAACCCACGTTGGTGGCCCACCCTGCCTTCATACCCACCCTGGCGGCCCTTGCTGCCTTCTAACCCTGGCAGTACATCCTTCAATTTTAAGCCTCCAGGTGGCCCACGTTGAATTCTAACCCACCCTGGTGGCCCACCCTGCCTTCTAACCCACCCTGACGGCCCACCCTGCCCACCAACGTGGTTCTAGGGAGGGGGAGGGGGAAGTATCACAAACAGGTGAGGTTTCTCACGCCGCAACACATTACAAACCAACGGAAAAACAAACAGGAACCAGCCACTGTCTGTTACCTGCCACTGTCTGCCAATTCCCCCTCCCCCTCCTGTTGTTGTTACTGTACCTGCCACTGTCTGCCAATTCCCCCTCCCCCTCCTGTTGTTGTTACTGTACCTGCCACTGTCTGCCAATTCCCCCTCCCCCTCCTGTTGTTGTTACTGTACCTGCCACTGTCTGCCAATTCCCCCTCCCCCTCCTGTTGTTGTTACTGTACCTGCCACTGTCTGCCACTTCCCCCTCCCCCTGTTGTTCTTGTTACTGTCTGCCACTTCCCCCTCCCCCTCCTGTTGTTCTTGTTACTGTACCTGCCACTGTCTGCCACTTCCCCCTCCCCCGCCGGTTGTTCTTGTTACTGTACCTGCTACTGTCTGCCACTTCCCCCTCCCCTCCTGTTGTTCTTGTTACTGTACCTGCTACTGTCTGCCACTTCCCCCTCCCCTCCTGTTGTTCTTGTTACTGTACCTGCTACTGTCTGCCACTTCCCCCTCCCCCCTCCTGTTGTTCTTGTTACTGTACCTGCCACTGTCTGCCACTTCCCCCTCCCCCTCCTGTTGTTCTTGTTACTGTACCTGCTACTGTCTGCCACTTCCCCCTCCCCCTCCTGTTGTTCTTGTTACTGTACCTGCCACTGTCTGCCACTTCCCCCTCCCCCTCCTGTTGTTCTTGTTACTGTACCTGCCACTGTCTGCCACTTCCCCCTACCCCTCCTGTTGTTCTTGTTACTCTACATACCACTGTCTGCCACTTCCCCCTCCACCCTCCTGTTCTTGTTACTGTACCTGCCACTGTCTGCCACTTCCCCCTCCCCCCTCTTGTTGTTCTTATTACTGTACCTGTTACTGTCTGGTAAGTCAGTGACTACCATGTAGTGTGTGGTGAGTCAGTGACTACCATGTAGTGTGTGGTGAGTCAGTGACTACCATGTAGTGTGTGGTGAGTCAGTGACTACTATGTAGTGTGTGGTGAGTCAGTGACTACTATGTAGTGTGTGGTGAGTCAGTGACTACCATGTAGTGGGTCGTGAGTCAGTGACTATGTAGTGTGTGGTGAGTCAGTGACTACTATGTAGTGTGTGGTGAGTCAGTGACTACCATGTAGTGTGTGGTGAGTCAGTGACTACCATGTAGTGTGTGGTGAGTCAGTGACTACCATGTAGTGTGTGGTGAGTCAGTGACTACTATGTAGTGTGTGGTGAGTCAGTGAATACCATGAAGTGTGTGGTAAGTCAGTGACTACCATGTAGTGTGTGGTGAGTCAGTGACTACCATGTAGTGTGTGGTGAGTCAGTGACTACCATGTAGTGTGTGGTGAGTCAGTGACTACCATGTAGTATGTCGTGAGTCAGTGACTACCATGTAGTGTGTGGTAAGTCAGTGACTACCATGTAGTGTGTGGTGAGTCAGTGACTACCATGTAGTGTGTGGTGAGTCAGTGACTACCATGTAGTGTGTGGTGAGTCAGTGACTACCATGTAGTGTGTGGTGAGTCAGTGACTACCATGTAGTGTGTCGTGAGTCAGTGACTACCATGTAGTGTGTGGTGAGTCAGTGACTACCATGTAGTGTGTGGTGAGTCAGTGACTACCATGTAGTGTGTGGTGAGTCAGTGACTACCATGTAGTGTGTCGTGAGTCAGTGACTACCATGTAGTGTGTGGTGAGTCAGTGACTACCATGTAGTGTGTGGTGAGTCAGTGATCACCATGTAGTGTGTGGTGAGTCAGTGATCACCATGTAGTGTGTGGTGAGTCAGTGACTACCATGTAGTGTGTGGTGAGTCAGTGACTACCATGTAGTGTGTGGTGAGTCAGTGACTACCATGTAGTGTGTGGTGAGTCAGTGACTACCATGTAGTGTGTGGTGAGTCAGTGACTACCATGTAGTGTGTGGTGAGTCAGTGACTACCATGTAGTGTGTGGTGAGTCAGTGACTACCATGTATTGTGTGGTGAGTCAGTAACTACCGTGTAGTGTGTGGTGAGTCAGTGATCACCATGTAGTGTGTGGTGAGTCAGTGATCACCACGTAGTGTGTGGTGAGTCAGTGATCACCACGTAGTGTGTGGTGAGTCAGTAACTACCGTGTAGTGTGTGGTGAGTCAGTGACTACCATGTGTGTGGTGAGTCAGTGACTACCATGTAGTGTGTGGTGAGTCAGTGACTGTCATGCAGTGTGTGGTGAGTCAGTGACTACCATGTAGTGTGTGGTGAGTCAGTGATCACCATGTAGTGTGTGGTGAGTCAGTGATCACCACGTAGTGTGTGGTGAGTCAGTGATCACCATGTAGTGTGTGGTGAGTCAGTGATCACCATGTAGTGTGTGGTGAGTCAGTGACTACCATGTGTGTGGTGAGTCAGTAACTACCGTGTAGTGTGTGGTGAGTCAGTGACTACCATGTGTGTGGTGAGTCAGTGACTACCATGTAGTGTGTGGTGAGTCAGTGACTGTCATGCAGTGTGTGGTGAGTCAGTGACTACCATGTAGTGTGTGGTGAGTCAATGACTACCATGTAGTGTGTGGTGAGTCAGTGATCACCATGTAGTGTGTGGTGAGTCAGTGATCACCACGTAGTGTGTGGTGAGTCAGTGATCACCATGTAGTGTGTGGTGAGTCAGTGATCACCACGTAGTGTGTGGTGAGTCAGTGATCACCACGTAGTGTGTGGTGAGTCAGTGATCACCACGTAGTGTGTGGTGAGTCAGTGATCACCATGTAGTGTGTGGTGAGTCAGTGATCACCACGTAGTGTGTGGTGAGTCAGTGATCACCATGTAGTGTGTGGTGAGTCAGTGACTCCCATGTAGTGTGTGGTGAGTCAGTGATCACCATGTAGTGCGTGGTGAGTCAGTGACTACCATGTAATGTGTGGTGAGTCAGTGATCACCATGTAGTGCGTGGTGAGTCAGTGACTACCATGTAGTGTGTGGTGAGTCAGTGACTCCCATGTAGTGTGTGGTGAGTCAGTGACTCCCATGTAGTGTGTGGTGAGTCAGTGACTCCCATGTAGTGTGTGGTGAGTCAGTGACTCCCATGTAGTGTGTGGTGAGTCAGTGACTCCCATGTAGTGTGTGGTGAGTCAGTGACTACCATGTAGTGTGTGGTGAGTCAGTGACTACCATGTAGTGTGTGGTGAGTCAGTGACTCCCATGTAGTGTGTGGTGAGTCAATGATCACCATGTAGTGTGTGGTGAGTCAGTGACTACCATGTAGTGTGGTGAGTCAATGATCACCATGTAGTGTGGTGAGTCAGTGACTCCCATGTAGTGTGGTGAGTCAATGATCACCATGTAGTGTGTGGTGAGTCAGTGACTCCCATGTAGTGTGGTGAGTCAATGTTCACCATGTAGTGTGTGGTGAGTCAGTGACTCCCATGTAGTGTGGTGAGTCAATGATCACCATGTAGTTTGTGGTGAGTCAGTGACTCCCATGTAGTGTGGTGAGTCAGTGACTCCCATGTAGTGTGGTGAGTCAGTGACTCCCATGTAGTGTGGTGAGTCAATGATCACCATGTAGTGTGGTGAGTCAGTGACTCCCATGTAGTGTGGTGAGTCAGTGACTCCCACGTAGTGTGTGGTGAGTCAGTGACTCCCATGCTGGAGCATCTGTGTATACCTGAGAATGTCTTCCTCCCTCACAGCTCCCTCTCTCCGTCACAGCTCCCTGCCTCACAGTCCCTCTCTCCCTCATAGCTCCCTCCCTCCCTCATTCCTCCCTCTCTCTCTTAATCACCACACTCATGTTCCTTCACAAAAACCGACCTGGGAGTTGTGATGCAAAAACTCTACCCTCTCTCCCTCCCTCCCTCCATCTCTCCCTTCCTTCCTCCATTCCTCCCTTCCTCCATCCCTCCCTCCCTCCTTCCATCCCTTCCTCCATCCCTCCCTCCCTCCTTCCATCCCTTCCTCCATCCCTTCCTCCCTCCCTCCCTCCCACCATCCCTCACTCCCTCACTCTCTCCCTCCCTCCCTCCCTTCCATCCTCCCTCCCTCCCTCCCTACCTCCCTCCCTCCCTCCCTCCCTTCCTCCCTCCCTCCCTTCCTCCCTCCCTTCATCCTCTCTCCTCTTTATATTCTCGCTTTTCTTCCAGACATCCTTATCTACCACATATCTACCACATGTCTACCACA
>NC_091387.1:5091500-5116500 GCF_038502225.1 Cherax quadricarinatus
ATAACTTCATTCCAATAGGGTCGGAGACCCTTGGAGCATGGGGCAAGTGTGCTCTAAAGTTCCTCAAAGAGCTGGGTGAAAAGCTCATCATAGAAACCAAGGACCACAGGGCGACCAGCTTCCTCTTTCAGAGACTCAGTGTTGCGATTCAGAGAGGAAATGCCTGCAGCATTCTGGGCACGCGGCCCACCGCAGGGGAGCTGGACGAAGTATTCGAGATGTAGCTCTGAGTTACCTATGTTGTTTTACTTTGTATCATATTTTTGTGAATGTTTTGTCAATGTATTTTGTCTTTAAATAAAATATATATACATAATATAGGGGGTGGTAGGAGAAAATTCTCAAACAGCTTCAGGGAGAATCTTGAGTTTTCCCAGAAGCAAGTTTATTCTTTTCTCTGAGGATGAGGGTCCCCATAACAGTTCTAGAGGTGGTACCTCCCTATATTTTTTTATATATATATATATATACATATATATATATATATATTATATATATATATATTATATATATATATTATATATATATATTATACATGTATATATATATATATATATATATATACGTATATATATATATATATATATATATATATATATATATATATATATATATATATATATATATATATATATATATATATATATATATATATATATATATATATATATATATATTGACAGGTGTATATATCAGTATATATCATACACATACCTTGATACCTGACAGGGGGTGGGACCAGACAGTATCTCTCTGTGAGTCCTTAGAGAGGGAGCAGAGACACTGTGTGTGCCACTAACCACAATCTTCAACACTTCCTTTGAAATTGGAAAACTACCTGATGTATGGAAGATGGCAGATGTAGTCCCAAGTTTTAAAAAAGGAGACAGAAACGAAACACTGAACTATAGACCCGTGTCCTGACATGTATAGTATGTTAAGTCATAGAGAAGATTATCAGGAGGAGAGTGGTGGAGCACCTGGAGTGGAACAAGATTATTAACAACAACCAGAACGGATTCGTGGAAGGCAAATCCTGTGTCACAAACCTTCTGGAGTTTTATGACAAGGTAACAGAAGTAGGACACGAGAGAGAGGGCTGGGTTGATTGCATTTTCTTGGATTGCAGGAAGGCCTTCGACACAATTTCTCACAAGAGATTAGTGCAGGAGCTGGAGGATCAGGTGCGTATAACAGGAAGGGCACTGCAATGGATCAGAGAATACCTGACAGGGAGGCAACAACGAATCATGGTACGTGATGAGGTATCACAGTTGGCGCCTGTGACGAGCGGGGTCCCACAGGGGTCAGTCATAGGACCAGTGCTATTTTTGGTATATTTGAATGACATGATGGAAGGGATGGAATCAGAAGTGTCCCTGTTTGTAGATGATGTGAAGTTAATGAGGTGAATTAAATTAGATGAGGACCAGACAGGTTTGCAAAGAGACCTGGACAGGCTGGACACCTGTTCCAGCAACTGGCTCCTAGAATTTAAATCCACCAAATGCAAAGTCATGAAGATCAGGGAATTGCAAAGAAGACCGCAGACAGAGTATAGGCGGCCAAAGACTGCAAACCTCACTCAAGGAGAAAGATCTGTGGGTGAGTATAACACCGAGCACGTCTCCAGAAGCACACATCAACCAGATAACTGCTGCAGCATATGAGCGCCTGGCAAACCTGAGAACAGCGTTCCGATACCTTAGTAAGGAATCGTTCAAGACACTGTACACTGTGTACGTCAGGCTCATACTGGAGTATGCAGCAGCAGTTTGGAACCCACACCTGGTCAAGCACATCAAGAAATTAGAGAAAGTGCAAAGGTTTGCAACAAGGCTAGTTCCAGAGCTAAGGTGAATGTCTTACGAAGAAAGGTTAAGGGAAATCGGTCTGACGACAATGGAGGACAGGAGGGTCAGGGATGACATGATAACGACATACAAAATACTGCTTGGAATAGATAAGGTGGACAGAGACAGGATGTTCCAGAGATGGGACACAGAAACAAGGGGTCACAATTGGAATCTGAAGACTCAGACGAGTCACAGGGATGTTAGGAAGTATTTCTTCAGTCAGAGAGTTGTCAGGCAGTGAAATAGCCTAGCAAGTGATATAGTGGAGGCAGGAACCATACATAGCTTTAAAACGAGGTATGACAAAGCTCAGGAAGCAGAGAGAGAGAGAGAGAGAGAGAGAGAGAGACCTAGTAACGATCAGTGAAGAGGCGGGGCCAAGAGCTGAGCCCGACCCCTGCAACCACAATTAGCTGAGTACACACACACACACACAAACACACACACAAACACACATACACACAAACACACACACACACACACACACACACACACACACACACACAACACACACACACACACAAACACACACACACACACACACACACACACACACACACACACACACACACACACAACACACACTCACAATCACACACACACACACACACACAACACACACACAACACATACACACACTCACAACACACACACACACACACAACACACACACTCACAATCACACACACACATACAACACACACACAACACACACACACAACACACACACTCACAATCACACACACACACACAACACACACACAACACACACACACACACACACACACACACACACACACACACACACACAACACACACACACACACACACAACACACACACACACACACACAACACACACACACAACACACACACTCACAATCACACACACACACACACACACAGGAGCCTAGACTCGACCCCTGCAACCTCAACTAGGTGAGTACACACACATCACTCACCTGTAGACAGTCATGTCTGTCTCCTAGTTGCATCTTCTGCGACACTCTGGTGTTGCCCTCTCTAGGACTGCCCAGGTCAGTGGGACGCTGGGCCCACTCTCACTTCGTGGTCTACCCTCTCGAGTTCAACTGCTCCCCTCCACGAACTGGCTATCGGTCATTTCCTCACTTTGCCCGTTATTTACTCACACCATTCCCATTATCTTTGCTACCTATGCTACCTCCTTCGGCACTAAATCGCTGTTCAATAGTGCGAACAGTAATAACACACACACACACACACAATTGGAATCTGAAGACTCAGACGAGTCACAGGGATGTTAGGAAGTATTTCTTCAGTCAGAGAGGCCAGGAGCTAGGACTCGACCCCTGCAACCACAAATAGGTGAGTACACACACACACACACACACACACACACACACACACACACTCACACACACACACAAAACTCATCAAATTACCCCACAATAATTAACACTGATGACACCAGCATCAACGCTAGTTACGCCAAATCCGTCAATAATTGGCGCCAATCTAACTACCGTTATCTTGGCGACATTCGCGAATTTAGCGAAATGAAAGAATTAGCGAACGATGACGGAACGTTGTAAAACGTAACGTAAAAAAAACGTAAAAACTGAAACTCTTATTGGGGGAGACATCGGGAAATGTTTCACCTCTGGAACGATACGTCGGGTAATGTTTCACACCTGGAGCGATATGTCGGGTGATGTTTCTCACCTAGAATGATACATCGAGTGATGTTTTACCCCTGCAATAATACGTCAGGTGATGTTTCACACCTGGAACAATACATCGAGCGATGTTTCACCCCTGGAACAATACGTCGGGTGTGGCATGCAAAAAGTACGTAACCTTTATTCGGCGCATGTACACACCCTCATTTACAGGCTATCTCCCCCAACCAGGGAACCAGGGACTGAGGGTTGACGATGGGGCCCCGTCGTTCAACTAGTAACCAGGTTCCAGCCAATGAGAAGATGGTTTTGGCAATTGTAGAGGTGATGTGGGTACCACTCTCCTGTCTGCCCTTGTCATTCACATTCTAGAGCTGGTTGAAGCACGGTCTGCTCTCTAGTGGCTTCTATTCTGCCTTGCTTACCGTGGAGTGCACTAACACCTATCACTGTACATAGTGTATATAGTGTACATACTTCTGTTCTAAATTGGTGAAGGATAATACAAGTCAAAAGGTTTTCTGCTGTGTTTATTTTGCTCCCATTACACCCAGGATAATAGGCCTGTGGGACTCCTGGGTTGTAATAACCCAGGACCTCCTGCAAATTGTCTGATGCAAATTATGTGGTAGCTCCCCTTGATAAGACCTTAAAAACTAAAACTTACCATAATAATCAATTAAAATCTTTCCATACACCAGATAAAGTCCCAGTAATGACTCTGTCCTCTACCTCTGAGGACGACTCTGACTCTTTGCACTCTATTTCTAAAATTAATATCAAACTTCCAAACTCTGTCCGCCTCAAGGACCCTAGCCCTTTAATGGTGGGGATATCTGAAACTCAAGCAACAAGTTTAACTGCTCTTCTACAGTCATACCCTGATATTCTTTGGATGTGCCGAAAAAATGTACGTTAGGTTATCATGATGTAGATGTGGGAAACTCTAAACCTATAAAACTCTCCCCCTACAGAGCTAATCCTGGACAGCAGAGACTTCTTCAGCAGGAAGTAGAATTTCTGTTAGAGCATGGGTTAGTGGAGGAGTCATCTAGTCCATGGGCTTCACCGTGCATCCTAGTGAAGAAGGCTGATGGAGGGTTTCGTATGTGTACAGACTACCGTAAAGTGAATGAGGTCACAATCACATATGCTTACCCTCTTCCTCGTCTGAATGGCGTAATAGACTTTGTGGGTAAGGCTACTTTTGTGTCCAAGTTAGATCTCCTTAAAGGTTACTATCAGGTACCTTTGACGGATAAGGCGAAGGAAATCTCTGCCTTCGTAATTCCAGGAGGTCATTATCAATATACAGCTACCCCCTTCGGAATGAAAAACTCCCCCTCTTCATTCCAGAAACTTATCCATCAGGCTATTAAAGAACTTGAAGGCATGGCAGCGTACCTGGATGATATTGTTGTGGTGTCTGATACTTGGGATCAACACCTATTTAGGCTCTCTTTGAGACCTTTCAGAGTTCCCATTTAACTGTTAATTTATCTAAGTCTTCCTTTGGCCAGGCCACTGTCACTTTTCTAGGCCATGAAGTAGGTAGTGGTAAAGTTGCTCCTAAACTTGCTAAAGTTCTTGCCATTAAAGATTATCCAGTTCCTCATGATAGGAAATCTCTTCAACGTTTCCTAGGCATGATAGGATTTTACAGAAGATTCTTTAAGAATTTTTCAGATATTGTAACCCCTCTTACCTCTCTTACCAGTCACAAAGTTCCCTTTAATTGGACCCCAGAATGTCAAGGTGCTTTTAATAAAGCAAAAAGATTATTGTGTACTGCACCCATTCTTTTGTCTCCAGACTTCTCCAAACCTTTCTCATTACAGGTTGATGCTTGTGAGTCTGGGGTTGGGGCAGTACTGTTGCAAAAGGGGGATGAGGAGTTGCAGCCTGTAGCCTTCTTCTCTGCAAAGTTCCAGCCGAACCAGAGGGCTTACTCTACCATTGAAAAAGAAGCCCTCGCGCTGGTACTGGCTTTGGAGCACTTCGATGTTTACGTGGGCCAGACTTCGCAGGTGGTCACTCTCTATAATGACCACAACCCTCTAGTATATCTCCAAGCCATGAAGAACCACAATACGAGGCTCATGAGATGGAGTCTACGACTGCAACCCTAATTTATCAAAATCTTACACATTTCCAGCAAAGAAAATATGTTGGCAGACTCTTTATCTAGAGTCTAACAATATTATAATTATATATCAGGATAGGATGTTAGGTTACTTGTGGTGACCCCTTTCAAGCTCTTTTTTATCCCCTGGTGTGGGGTATTTTTTTAGTGAGGGGATGCAGGCTACCGTCCGCCCGTGTCTTGGACCTATGTTAGCCCGACTGTCTGTTGTCTCGCTCTGAGTTTAGGATTTGGCTTTTTGTCACGAGAAAAGCTGAGCTCTATCTAAGAGTTGGCTGGTTAAGAGGAAAGACGGTCCCATTATTTGGTGCCATGGTGGCACGGTTACCACTGGGAGGTGGCAGCCTAATCCTGAGCCTTCTCGGGGTGGGGGTGTGGCATGCAAAAAGTACGTAACCTTTATTCGGCGCATGTACACACCCTCATTTGCAGGCTATCTCCCCCAACCAGAGAACCAGGGACTGAGGGTTGATGATGGGGCCCTGTCGTTCAACCAGTACCCAGGTTCCAGCCAATGAGAAGATGGTTTTGGCAATTGCAGAGGTGATGTGGGTACCACTCTCCTGTCTGCCCTTGCCATTCCCATTCTAGAGCTGGTTGAAGCACGGTCTGCTCTTTAGTGGCTTCTATTCTGCCTTGCTTACCGTGGAGTGCACTAATACCTATCACTGTACATAGTGTATATAGTGTACATACTTCTGTTCTAAATTGGTGAAGGATAATATAAGTCAAAAGTTTTTCTGCTGTGTTTATTTTGCTCCCTTTACACCCAGGATAACAGGCCATTGGGACTCATGGGTTGTAATATCGGGTGATGTTTCACACCTGTAACAATACATCAGGTGATGTTTCACACCTTGAACATTACGTCAGGTGATGTTTCACACCTACCACCACTACCACCACTACCACCACTTCCACCACCCAACAACCACACCTACCACCACTTCCACCACTCAACAACCACACCTACCACCACTACCACCACCCAACAACCACACCTACCACCACTACCACCACCCAACAACCACACCTACCACCACCACCCAACTACAACCATTACCACACCTACCACCACAACTACTATCACACCTACCACCAATATCACCACCCAACTACCACACCTACCACCACCACCACAACTACTGCCACACCTACCACCACTTCCACCACCCAACTACCAGAACTTCCACCACCCAACAACCACACCTAGCACCACTACCACCACTGCCACCTCTACCACCACCACCCAACAACCACAACTACTACCACACCTACTACCACCACAACTACTACCACCACCACAACTACTACCACACCTACCACCACTTCTACCACCCAACAATCACACCTACCACCACTACTACCACTACCACCACCCAGCAACCACACCTACCACCACCACCACAACTACTGCCACACCTACCACCACTACCACCACCCAACAATTACACCTACCACCACTACCACCACCCAACAACCACACCTACCACCACCCAACAACCACACCTACCACCACCACAACTACTACCACACCTACCACCACTACCACCACCCAACAACCACACCTACCACCACGACCACAACTACTGCCACACCTACCACCATTACCACTACTACCACCACTACCACTACTACCACCACTACTACTACTACCACCACTTCCACTACCCAACAACCACACCTACCACCACTACCACCACCCAACAACCACACCTACCACCACCACCCAACAACCACAACTACTACCACACCTACCACCAACCACAATCACTAACACACCTACCACACCTACCACCACCATCCAACAACCACAACTACTACCACAACTACCTTCACCACCACCACCCAACAACCACAACTACTTCTTCACCTACCACCACTACCACCACCCAACAACCACACTTACCACCACCACCACCACCACCCAACAACCACAACTACTACCACACCTACCACCAACCACAATCACTAACACACCTACCACACCTACCACCACCATCCAACAATCACAATTATTACCATAACTACCTTCATCACCACCAACACCCAACAACCACACCCACTAACACACCTACCAGAAGCACCACCCAACAGCCACAACCACTACCACATCTACCACAACCAACACCACCCCACAACCACAACTACTACCACACCTACCACCACTACCACCTAACAGCCACAACCACTGCCACACCTACTACCACCACACAACAACTACTACCACATCTACTATCACCACCCAACAACTACCACCACACCTCTACTACCACCACCCAACAACTACCACCACACCTACTACCACCACCCAACAGCCGTAACCACTACCACACCTACTACCGCCACACAACAACTACTACCACACCTACTACCACCACCCAACAACTACCACCACACCTACCAGCAACACCCACCTACCACAACTACCAGCAACAGTGTGGTTTGCCAACAATTATAAAAGGGTGTTCATTTCCGGTTGTTTCTGCCTGGGCACCCTGGCAGCAGCACCACCAGTGTGCCAAAGTTAATTGTGTTGTCTGATGTTTTGCCCGGAATATTAAGTGGTAGTGTTACCCCCCCCCCGCTTGTTGTGTTGTAGCTCTTGGTCCCTATATGTTGTGTTGTAGCTCTTGGTCCCTCCATGTTGTGTTGTAGCTGCTGGTACCTCCATGTTGTGTTGTAGCTGCTGGTCCCTCCATGTTGTGTTGTAGCTCTTGGTCCCTCCATGTTGTGTTGTAGCTCTTGGTCCCTCCATGTTGTGTTGGAGCTCTTGGTCCCTATATGTTGTGTTGTAGCTCTTGGTCTCTCCATATTGTGTTGTAGCTGCTGGTACCTCCATGTTGTGTTGTAGCTGCTGGTACCTCCATGTTGTATTGTAGCTCTTGGTCCCTCCATGTTGTGTTGTAGCTCTTGGTCCCTCCATGTTGTGTTGTAGCTCTTGGTCTCTCCATATTGTTTTGTAGCTGCTGGTACCTCCATGTTGTGTTGTAGCTGCTGGTACCTCCATGTTGTATTGTAGCTCTTGGTCCCTCCATGTTGTGTTGTAGCTCTTGGTCGCTCCATGTTGTGTTGTAGCTGCTGGTACCTCCATGTTGTGTTGTAGCTCTTGGTCCCTCCATGTTGTGTTGTAGCTCTTGGTCCCTCCATGTTGTGTTGTAGCTGCTGGTAACTCCATGTTGTATTGTAGCTCTTGGTCCCTCCATGTTGTGTTGTAGCTCTTGGTCGCTCCATGTTGTGTTGTAGCTGCTGGTACCTCCATGTTGTGTTGTAGCTCTTGGTACCTCCATGTTGTGTTGTAGCTGCTGGTGCCTCCATGTTGTGTTGTAGCTCTTGGTCCCTCCATGTTGTGTTGTAGCTGCTGGTACCTCCATGTGTTGTAGCTGCTGGTACCTCCATGTTGTGTTGTAGCTCTTGGTACCTCCATGTGTTGTAGCTGCTGGTACCTCCATGTTGTGTAGTAGCTGCTGGTACCTCCATGTTGTGTTGTAGCTGCTGGTACCTCCATGTTGTGTTGTAGCTGCTGGTACCTCCATGTTGTGTTGTAGCTGCTGGTACCTCCATGTTGTGTTGTAGCTGCTGGTACCTCCGTGTTGTGTTGTAGCTGCTGGTACCTCCATGTTGTGTTGTAGCTCTTGGTCCCTCCATGTTGTGTTGTAGCTCTTGGTCCCTCCATGTTGTGTTGTAGCTCTTGGTCCCTCCATGTTGTGTTGTAGCTGCTGGTAACTCCATGTTGTGTTGTAGCTCTTGGTCCCTCCATGTTGTGTTGTAGCTCTTGGTCCCTCCATGTTGTGTTGTAGCTGCTGGTACCTCCATGTTGTGTTGTAGCTCTTGATCCCTCCATGTTGTGTTGTAGCTCTTGGTCCCTCCATGTTGTGTTGTAGCTGCTGGTACCTCCATGTTGTGTTGTAGCTCTTGGTTCCTCCATGTTGTGTTGAAGCTCTTGGTCCCTCCATGTTGTGTTGTAGCTGCTGGTAACTCCATGTTGTGTTGTAGCTCTTGGTCCCTCCATGTTGTGTTGTAGCTCTTAGTACCTCCATGTTGTGTTGTAGCTCTTGGTACCTCCATGTTGTGTTGTAGCTGCTGGTACCTCCATGTTGTGTTGTAGCTGCTGGTACCTCATGTTGTGTTGTAGCTGCTGGTACCTCCATGTTGTGTTGTAGCTGCTGATACCTCCATGTTGTGTTGTAGCTGCTGGTACCTCATGTTGTGTTGTAGCTGCTGGTACCTCATGTTGTGTTGTAGCTGCTGGTACCTCATGTTGTGTTGTAGCTGCTGGTACCTCCATGTTGTGTTGTAGCTGCTGATACCTCCATGTTGTGTTGTAGCTGCTGGTCCCTCCATGTTGTGTTGTAGCTGCTGGTACCTCCATGTTGTGTTGTAGCTGCTGGTACCTCCATGTTGTGTTGTAGCTGCTGGTACCTCCATGTTGTGTTGTAGCTGCTGGTACCTCCATGTTGTGTTGTAGCTGCTGGTACCTCCATGTTGTGTTGTAGCTGCTGGTGCCTCCATGTTGTGTTGTAGCTGCTGGTACCTCCATGTTGTGTTGTAGCTGCTGGTACCTCCATGTTGTGTTGTAGCTGCTGGTACCTCCATGTTGTGTTGTAGCTCTTGGTCCCTCCATGTTGCGTTGTAGCTGCTGGTACCTCCATGTTGTGTTGTAGCTGCTGGTACCTCCATGTTGTGTTGTAGCTCTTGGTACCTCCATGTTGTGTTGTAGCTCTTGGTACCTCCATGTTTTGTTGTAGCTCTTGGTACCTCCATGTTGTGTTGTAGCTCTTGGCACCTCCATGTTGTGTTGTAGCTCTTGGTCCCTCCATGTTGTGTTGTAGCTCTTTGTCCCTCCATGTTGTGTTGTAGCTGCTGGTATCTTCATGTTGTGTTGTAGCTGCTGGTACCTCCATGTTGTGTTGTAGCTCTTGGTACCTCCATGTTGTGTTGTAGCTCTTGGTACCTCCATGTTTTGTTGTAGCTGCTGGTACCTCCATGTTGTGTTGTAGCTGCTGGTGCCTCCATGTTGTGTTGTAGCTCTTGGTACCTCCATGTTGTGTTGTAGCTGCTGGTACCTCCATGTTGTGTTGTAGCTGCTGGTACCTCCATGTTGTGTTGTAGCTGCTGGTACCTCCATGTTGTGTTGTAGCTGCTGGTACCTCCATGTTGTGTTGTAGCTGCTGGTACCTCCATGTTGTGTTGTAGCTCCTGGTCACCCCCTGTTGTGTTGTAGCTCCTGGTCATCCCCTGTTGTGTTGTAGCTCCTGGTCACCCCTGTTGTGTTGTAGATCCTGGTCACCCCTGTTATGTTGTAGCTCCTGGTCATCCCCTGTTGTGTTGTAGCTCCTGGTCACCCTGTTGTGTTGTAGCTCCTGGTCACCCTGTTGTGTTGTAGCTCCTGGTCACCCTGTTGTGTTGTAGCTCCTGGTCACCTCCTGTTGTGTTGTAGCTCCTGGTCATCCCCTGTTGTGTTGTAGCTCCTGGTCACCCCCTGTTGTGTTGTAGCTCCTGGTCACCCTGTTGTGTTGTAGCTCCTGGTCACCCCTGTTGTGTTGTAGCTCCTGGTCACCCCCTGTTGTGTTGTAGCTCCTGGTCACCCCTGTTGTGTTGTAGCTCCTGGTCACCCCTGTTGTGTTGTAGCTCCTGGTCACCCTGTTGTGTTGTAGCTCCTGGTCATCCCCTGTTGTGTTTTAGCTCCTGGTCACCCCTGTTGTGTTGAAGCTCCTGGTCACCCCTGTTGTGTTGTAGCTCCTGGTCACCTCCTGTTGTGTTGTAGTTCCTGGTCATCCCCTGTTGTTTTGTAGCTCCTGGTCATCCCCTGTTGTGTTGTAGCTCCTGGTCACCCCTGTTGTGTTGTAGCTGCTGATCACCCCATGTTGTGTTGTAGCTCCTGGTCACCCCCTGTTGTGTTGTAGCTCCTGGTCACCCCCTGTTGTGTTGTAGCTCCTGGTCATCCCCTGTTGTGTTGTAGCTGCTGATCACCCCTGTTGTGTTGTAGCTCCTGGTCACCCCTGTTGTGTTGTAGCTCCTGGTCACCCCCTGCTGTGTTGTAGCTGCTGATCACCCCCTGTTGTGTTGTAGCTGTTGATCACCCCCTGTTGCGTCGTAGCTCCTGGTCCCCCTGTTATGTTGCAGCTCCTGGTCTCCCTGTCTCTTACCTGTTTTGTTGTAGCTCCTGGTGTCTCTCCCCTCCCTTTCCTTATATGTTGTGTTGTAGCTCCTGGTACCCCTCTCCCTTACCTGTTGTGTTGTAACTCCTGTTACCCCTCTCCCTTCTTCCCTTACGTGCTGCGATGCAGCTCTTGGTCTCCCTCCCCTTCATTCTCTTACCTGCTGTGTTGCAGCTCCTGGTCTCCCTCCCCTTCATTCTCTTACCTGCTGTGTTGCAGCTCCTGGTCTCCCTCCTCTTCATTCTCTTACCTGCTGTGTTGCAGCTCCTGGTCTCCCTCCCCTTCATTCCCATATCTGTTGTGTTATAGCTTCTGGTCTCCTTCCCTTTCTTCCCTTTTCTGTTGAGTTGTAGCTCCTGGTCCTTCTCCCCTCCCTTCCTTTACCTGTTGTGTTGCAACTCCTCGTCCCCTCCCCTGGCTTACCTGTTATTTTATAGCTCCTGGTCCCTTCTCCCTTAACTGTTGTGTTGTAGCTCTTGGTCTCTCTCTCCTTTACTTGTTGTTCTGTAGCTCCTGGTCCCCCTCCCATAACTTACTTGTCGTGTTGTAGCTCCTGGTCCCCCTCACTTGCCTTACCCCTCCATACCAACCAGTGTGAAAATTGGAGAGAGAGAGAGAGAGAGGTGTCTGGTTAAGCTGAGGATCAACAGCTTAATGGATCAAGCTTGTAAAGCTTGATCATATTGATTGGCAACACCAGCTGACAACACTGCTGTAGTGGTAGTAGTTGTGGTGGTAGTCGTGGTAGTAGTGGTGGTGGTAGTAGTGGTAGTAGTGGTAGTAGTAGTAGTGGTGGTAGTAGTGGTGGTAGTAGTGGTGGTGGTAGTGGAAGTAGTGGTAATAGTGGTGGTAGTAGTGGTAGTAGTGGTGATAGTGGTGGTAGTGGTGGTAGTAGTGGTAGTAGTAGTGGTGGTAGTAGTGGTGGTAGTAGTGGTAGTGGTAGTGGTAGTTGTGGTAGTGGTGGTAGTAGTGGTGGTAGTAGTGGTAGTAGTAGTGGTAGTAGTGGTAGTGGTGGTAGTAGTGGTGGTAGTAGTGGTGGTAGTAGTGATAGTGGTGGAAGTAGTAGTAGTAGTGGTGGTAGTAGTGGTGGTAGTAGTGGTGGTAGTAGTGGTAGTTGTGGTAGTAGTGGTGGTAGTAGTGGTAGTAGTGGTGGTAGTAGTGGTAGTGGTGGTGGTAGTAGTGGTAGTAGTAGTGGTGGTGGTAGTGGTGGTAGTAGTGGTGGTAGAAGTGGTTAATGGTATTGGTGGAAGTAGTGGTGGTAATAGTGGTAGTAGTAGTGGTGGTGGTAGTAGTGGTAGTAGTAGTGGTGTTAATGGTGTAACCAGGGTAATAGCATAACAATGGGGCCCCTACTGGTTGAACCAGGGTACTAGCATAACAAGGGGGCCCCCTAATGGTGGAACCAGGGTACTAGCATAACAAGGGGGCCCCTAATGGTGGAACCAGGGTACAAGCATAACAAGGGGGCCCGTACTGGTGGAACCAGGGTACTAGCATAACAAGGGGGCCCCTAATGGTGGAACCAGGGTACTAGCAAAACAAGGGGGCCCCTAGTGGTCTAACCAAGGTACTAGCATAACAAGAGGGCCTCTAGTGGTCTAACCAAGGTACTAGCATAACAAGAGGTCCACCACTAGTTATACTCCTAGCACATTGTTCACTAGCTAGCATATATGGGTATTTGATATACTGTGGGACTGATTATCTAGATTAACTAGCGGGTGGAGTCTTCAGTCAGGGTTACCTTGATAACTAGCAAGTGAAACTAGGCTTCCCATCAAGGTTGACACCATTAAGGTTGGCACCATCAAGGTTGGCACCGTCAAGGTTGGCACCATCAAGGGTAGCACCATAAAGGTTGGCACCATCAAGGTTGACACCATCAAAGTTGGCACCATCAAGATAGGCGCCATCAAGGTTGACACCATCAAGATAGGCACCATCCAGGTTGGCACCATCAAGGTTGGCACCATCTAGGTTGGCACCATCCAGGTTGGCACAATCAAGGATGACACCATCAAGGTTGGCACCATCAAGATAGGCACCATCAAGGTTGGCACCATCAAGGTTGACACCATCAAGATTGGCACCATCAAGGTTGGCACAATAAAGGTTGACGCCATCAAGGTTGACACAATCATGGTTGACACCAAGGTTGGTACCATCAAGGTTGACACCATCAAGGTTGGCACCATCAAGGTTGACACCATCAAGGTTGACACCATCAAGATTGACACCATCAAGGTTGGCACCATCAAGGTTGGCACCATCCAGGTAGGCACCATCCAGGTTGGCACCATCAAGGTTGACACCATCAAGGTTGGCACCTTCAAGATAGGCACCATCAAGGTTGGCACCATCAAGGTTGACACCATCAAGGCTGGCACCATCAAGGTTGACACTATCATTGTTGACACCATCAAGGTTGGCACCATAAAGGTTGACACCATCAAGGTTGACACCATCATTATTGACACCATCAAGGTTGGTACCATCAAGGTTGACACCATCAAGATTGACACCATCAAGGTTGGCACCTTCAAGATAGGCACCATCAAGGTTGGCACCATCAAGGTTGACACCATCAAGGCTGGCACCATCAAGGTTGACACCATCATTGTTGACACCATCAAGGTTGGCACCATAAAGGTTGACACCATCAAGGCTGACACCATCATTGTTGACACCATCAAGGTTGGTACCATCAAGGTTGACACCATCAAGATTGACACCATCAAGGTTAACAATATCAAGGTTGACACCATCAAGGTTGGCACCATCAAGGTTGACACCATCAAGGTTGGCTCCATCAAGGTTGACACCATCAAGGTTGACACCATCAAGGTTAGCACCATCAAGGTTGACACCATCAAGGTTGGCACCATCAAGGTTGTCACCATCAAGGTTGGCACCATCAAGGTTGACACCATCAAAGTTGGCACCATCAAGATTGACACCATCAAGGTTGGCACCATCAAGGATGGCACAATCAAGGTTGGCAGTGGTGCCATTCTAGGTACGCCAGTACACCATCACACCAGTACACCACCACACCAGTACACCATCAAATCAGCACACCATCACACCAGAACACCATCACTCCAGTACACCAACATACAAGTACACCACCACACCAGTACACCACCACACCAGTACACCATCACACCAGTACACCAACACACCAGTACACCATCACACCAGTACACCATCACACCAGTACACCACCACACCAGTACACCACCACACCAGTACACCATCACACCAGTACACCATCAGACCAGTACACCACCACACCAGTACACCATCAGACCAGTACACCACCACAACAGTACACCATCACACCAGTACACCATCACACCAGTACACCATCACACCAGTACACCACCACACCAGTACAGCATCACAATAGTACAGCATCACACCAGTACACCATCACACCAGTACACCACTACACCAGTACACCACCACACCAGTACACCATCACACCAGTACATCATCACACCAGTACACCACCACACCTGTACACCACCACACCAGTACGCCATCACACCAGTACACCATCACACCAGTACACCACCACACCAGTACACCATCACACCAGTACACCATCACACCAGTGTACCATCACACCAGTACACCACACCAGTACATCACACCAGTACACCACCACACCAGTACACCACACCAGTACATCACACCAGTACACCATCACACCAGTGTGCCATCACACCAGTACACCACACCAGTACATCACACCAGTACACCACCACACCAGTACACCACCACACCAGCAACAGGCTGACAGACAGGTTTCAGGTATCGGAGAAACTGTCAGAATCCATCACACAGCTGACATTACGACAGATCATGATGCTGCACCTCATCTCCCAAGATGCTGCACCTCATCTCCCAAGATGCTGCACCTCATCTACCTAGTTGCTTCACCTCATCTACCTAGTTGCTGCACCTCATCTGCCTAGTTGCTGCGCCTCATCTGCCTAGTTGCTGCACCTCATCTACCTAGTTGCTGCTCCTCATCTACCTAGTTGCTTCACCTCATTTACCTAGTTGCTGCACCTCATCTACCTAGTTGCTGCTCCTCATCTACCTAGTTGCTGCACCTCATCTACCTAGTTGCTTCACCTCATTTACCTAGTTGCTTCACCTCACCTACCTAGTTGCTGCTCCTCATCTACCTAGTTGCTTCACCTCTTCTACCTAGTTGCTTCGCCTCATCTACCTAGTTGCTTCACCTCATCTACCTAGTTGCTTCACCTCATCTACCTAGTTGCTT
Source organism: Cherax quadricarinatus (assembly GCF_038502225.1). NCBI lineage: Eukaryota > Metazoa > Arthropoda > Malacostraca > Decapoda > Parastacidae > Cherax > Cherax quadricarinatus. Next base: position 5,107,616 of record NC_091387.1, read on the forward strand.
CACCTCATCTACCTAGTTGCTGCACCTCATCTACCTAGTTGCTGCACCTCATCTACCTAGTTGCTGCACCTCATCTACCTAGTTGCTGCACCTCATCTACCTAGTTGCTGCACCTCATCTACCTAGTTGCTGCACCTCATCTACCTAGTTGCTTCACCTCATCTAACTAGTTGCTGCTCCTCATCTACCCAGTTGCTGCACCTCATCTACCTAGTTGCTGCGCCTCATCTACCTAGTTGCTGCACCTCATCTACCTAGTTGCTGCTCCTCATCTACCCAGTTGCTGCACCTCATCTACCTAGTTGCTGCACCTCATCTACCTAGTTGCTGCACCTCATCTACCTAGTTGCTGCACCTCACCTACCTAGTTGCTTCACCTCATCTACCTAGTTGCTGCACCTCATCTAACTTGATGCTGCACCTCATCTCCCAAAATTTGGTGGTAGTCAAGGTGGTGGTGGAAGATATAACAGGTGTGGTGACATAACAGGTGTGGTTATATAACAGGTGTGGTGATATAACAGGTGTGGTGACATAACAGGTGTGGTGATATAACAGGTGTGGTGACATAACAGGTGTGGTTATATAACAGGTGTGGTGATATAACAGGTGTGGTGACATAACAGATGTGGTGATATAACATGTGTGGTGATATAACAGGTGTGGTGATATAACAGGTGTGGTGATATAACAGGTGTGGTGACATAACAGGTGTGGTTATATAACAGGTGTGGTGATATAACAGGTGTGGTGACATAACAGATGTGGTGATATAACATGTGTGGTGATATAACAGGTGTGGTGATATAACATGTGTGGTGATATAACAGGTGTGGTGATATAACAGGTGTGGTGATATAACTGGTGTGTTGATATAACAGGTGTGGTGGCATAACAGGTGTGGTTATATAACAGGTGTGGTGATATAACAGGTGTGGTGACATAACAGGTGTGGTGATATAACATGTGTGGTGATATAAAAGGTGTGGTGACATAACAGATGTGGTGATATAACAGGTGTGGTGATATAACAGGTGTGGTGATATAACTGGTGTGTTGATATAACAGGTGTGGTGACATAACAGGTGTGGTTATATAACAGGTGTGGTGATATAACAGGTGTGGTGACATAACAGGTGTGGTGATATAACATGTGTGGTGATATAAAAGGTGTGGTGACATAACAGATGTGGTGATATAACAGGTGTGGTGATATAACAGGTGTGGTGATATAACTGGTGTGTTGATATAACAGGTGTGGTGATATAACAGATGTGGTGATATAACAGATGTGGTGATATAACAGGTGTGTTGATATAACAGGTGTGGTGATATAACAGGTTTGGTGATATAACAGGTGTGGTGATATAACAGGTGTGGTGATATAACAGGTGTGGTGATATAACAGGTGAGGTGATATAACAGGTGTGGTGATACAACAGGTGTGTTGATATAACAGGTGTGGTGATATAACAGGTGTGGTGATATAACAGGTGTGGTGATATAACAGGTGTGTTGATATAACAGGTGTGGTGATATAACAGGTGTGGTGATATAACAGGTGTGTTGATATAACAGGTGTGGTGATATAACAGGTGTGGTGATACAGCAGGTGTGTTGATATAACAGGTGTGGTGATATAACAGGTGTGGTGATATAACAGGTGTGTTGATATAACAGGTGTGGTGATATAACAGGTGTGGTGATTTAACAGGTGTGTTGATATAACAGGTGTGGTGATATAACAGGTGTGTTGATATAACAGGTGCGGTGATATAACAGGTGTGTTGATAACAGGTGAGTTGACATAACAGGTGTGGTGATATAACAGGTGTGTTGATATAACAGGTGTGGTGATATAACAGGTGTGATGATATAACAGGTGAGGTGATATAACAGGTGTGGTGATATAACAGGTGAGGTGATATAACAGGTGAGGTGATATAACAGGTGAGGTGATATAACAGGTGTGGTGATATAACAGGTGTGTTGATATAACAGGTGTGGTGATATAACAGGTGTGGTGATATAATAGGTGAGGTGATATAACAGGTGAGGTGATATAACAGGTGTGGTGATATAACAGGTGAGGTGATGTAACAGGTGTGGTGATATAACAGGTGTGGTGATATAACAGGTGTGGTGATATAACAGGTGTGGTGATATAACAGGTGAGGTGATATAACAGGTGAGGTGATATAACAGGTGAGGTGATATAACAGGTGTGGTGATATAACAGGTGTGGTGATATAACAGGTGTGGTGATATAACAGGTGTGGTGATATAACAGGTGTGGTGATATAATAGGTGAGGTGATATAACAGGTGTGGTGTCATAACAGGTGAGGTGATATAACAGGTGTGGTGATATAACAGGTGTGGTGATATAACAGGTGTGGAGATATAACAGGTGTGGTGATATAACAGGTGAGGTGATATAACAGGTGTGGTGATATAACAGGTGTGGTGATATAACAGGTGAGGTGATATAACAGGTGTGGTGATATAACAGGTGTGTTGATATAACAGGTGTGGTGATATAACAGGTGTGGTGATATAACAGGTGTGGTGATATAACAGGTGTGTTGATATAACAGGTGTGGTGATATAACAGGAGTGGTGATATAACAAGTGTGGTGATATAACAGGTGTGTTGATATAACAGGTGTGGTGATACAACAGGTGTGGTGATATAACAGGTGTGTTGATATAACAGGTGTGGTGATATAACAGGTGTGTTGATATAACAGGTGTGGTGATATAACAGGTGTGTTGATATAACAGGTGAGTTGATATAAAAGGTGAGGTGATATAACAGGTGTGTTGACATAACAGGTGTGGTGATATAACAGGTGTGGTGATATAACAGGTGAGGTGATATAACAGGTGTGGTGATATAACAGGTGAGGTGATATAACAGGTGAGGTGATATAACAGGTGAGGTGAAATAACAGGTGTGGTGATATAACAGGTGTGGTGATATAACAGGTGAGGAGATATAACAGGTGCGGTGATATAACAGGTGTGGTGATATAACAGGTGTGGTGATATAACAGGTGTGGTGATATAACAGGTGTGGTGATATAACAGGTGAGGTGATATAACAGGTGTGGTGATATAACAGGTGTGGTGATGTAACAGGTGAGGTGATGTAACAGGTGAGGTGATATAACAGGTGTGGTGATATAACAAGTGAGGTGATATAACAGGTGAGGTGATATAACAGGTGTGGTGATATAACAGGTGTGTTGATATAACAGGTGAGGTGATATAACAGGTGTGGTGATATAACAGGTGTGTTGACATAACTGGTGAGGTGATATAACAGGTGAGGTGATATAACAGGTGTGGTGATATAACAGGTGTGGTGATATAACACGTGAGGTGATATAACAGGTGAGGTGATATAACAGGTGTGGTGATATAACAGGTGTGGTGATATAACAGGTGTGGTGATATAACATGTGTGGTGATATAACAGGTGTGGTGATATAACAGGTGTGGTGATATAACTGGTGTGGTGATATAACAGGTGAGGTGATATAACAGGTGAGGTGATATAACAGGTGTGGTAATATAACAGGTGTGGTGATATAACAGGTGTGGTGATATAACAGGTGTGGTGATATAACAGGTGTGGTGATATAACAGGTGAGGTGATATAACAGGTGTGGTGATATAACAGGTGTGGTGATATAACAGGTGAGGTGATATAACAGGTGTGGTGATATAACAGGTGTGTTGATATAACAGGTGTGGTGATATAACAGGTGTGGTGATATAACAGGTGTGGTGATATAACAGGTGAGGTGATATAACAGGTGTGGTGAAATAACAGGTGTGGTTATGTAACAGGTGTGGTGATATAACAGGTGTCGTGATATAACAGGTGTGGTGATATAACAGAAGGGTGATATAACAGGTGTGGTGATATAACAGGTGTGTTGATATAACAGGTGTGTTGATATAACAGGTGTGGTGATATAACAGGTGTGGTGATATAACAGGTGTGGTGATATAACAGGTGTGGTGATGTAACAGGTGTGGTGATATAACAGGTGTGGTGATATAACAGGTGTGGTGATATAACAGGTGTGTTGACATAACAGGTGCGGTGATATAACAGGTGTGGTGATATAACAGGAGTGGTGATATAGCAGGTGTGGTGATATAACAGGTGTGTTGATGTAACAGGTGTGGTGATATAACAGGTGTGGTCATATAACAGGTGTGGTGATATAACAGGTGTGGTGATATAGAAGGTGAGGTGATATAGAAGGTGTGGTGATATAACAGGTGTGGTTATATAACAGGTGTGGTGATATAACAGGTGTGGTGATATAACAGGTGTGGTGATATAACAGGTGTGTTGATATAACAGGTGTGGTTATATAACAGGTGTGGTGATACAACAGGTGTGGTGATATAACAGGTATGGTGATATAACAGGAGAGGTGATGTAACAGGTGTGGTGATACAACAGGTGTGGTGATATAACAGGTGTGTTGATATAACAGGTGTGGTGATATAACAGGTGTGGTGATATAACAGGTGTGGTGATATAACAGTTGAGGTGAGTTAACAGGTGTGTTGATATAACAGGTGTGGTGATATAACAGGTGTGTTGATATAAAAGGTGTGGTGATATAACAGGTGTGATGATATAGCAGGTGTGGTTATATAACAGGTGTGGTGATGTAACAGGTGTGGTGATATAACAGGTGTGGTGATATAACAGATGTGGTGATATAACAGGTGTGGTTATATAACAGGTGTGGTGATATAACAGGTGTGTTGATATAACAGGTGTTGTGATATAACAGGTTCTGGTGATATAACAGGTGTGGTGATATAACAGGTGTGTTGATATAACAGGTGTGGTGATATAACAGGTGTGGTGATATAACAGGTGTGTTGATATAACAGGTGTGTTGATATAACAGGTGTGGTGATATATAAGGTGTGGTTATATAACAGGTGTGGTGATATAAAAGGTGTGGTGATATAAAACGTGTGGTGATGTAACAGGTGTGGTTGTATAACAGGTGTGTTGATACAACAGGTGTGGTGATATAACAGGTGTGTTGATATAACAGGTGTGTTGATATAACAGGTGTGGTGATATAACAGGTGTGGTTATGTAACAGGTGTGGTGATATAACAGGTGTGGTGATATAGCAGGTGTGGTGATATAACAGGTGTGGTGATATAACAGGTGTGGTGATATAACAGGTGTGTTGACATAACAGGTGTGGTGATATAACAGGTGTGGTGATATAACTGGTGTGGTTATATAACAGGTGTGGTGATATAACAGGTGTGGTGATATAACAGGTGTGGTTATATAACAGGTGTGGTTATATAACAGGTGTGGTGATATAACAGGTGTGGTGATATAACAGGTGTGGTGATATAACAGGTGTGGTGATATAACAGGTGTGGTGATATAACAGGTGTTGTGATATAACAGGTGTGGTTGTATAACAGGTGTGGTGATATAACAGGTGTGGTGATATAACAGGTGTGGTGATATAACAGGTGAGGTGATATAACAGGAGTGGTGATATAACAGGTGTGGTGATATAACAGTTGTGTTGATATAACAGGTGTGGTGATATAACAGGTGTGGTGATATAACAGTTGTGTTGATATAACGGGTGTGGTGATATAACAGGTGTGGTGATATAACAGGTGTGGTGATATAACAGGTGTGGTGATATAACAGGTGTGGTGATATAACAGGTGAGGTGATATAACAGGTGTGGAGCAGCTTGACAATCGCTATTTGAAAGAGAATAAAGGCAGGTAGAAGCAAGCCTCACCCTGCAGGGTGGCATGGTGGCAGGTACCAGGGTGGCAGGGTGACAGGGTGGCAGGGTGGTAGGGTGGCAGGGTGGTAGGGTGGCAGGGTAGCCAGGTGGCATGGTGGCAGGGTGGCATGGAGGCAGCGTGGCAGGGAGGCATGGTGGCAGGTACTAGGGTGGCAGGGTCGCAGAGTGGCAGGGTAGCAAGGTGACAGGGTCGCAGGGTGGCATGGAGGCAGGGTGGGAGGGAGGCATGGTGGCAGGCACCACGGACGCAGGGTGGCAGGGTGGCAGGGTAGCAAGGTGATAGAGTGGCAGGGTGGCAGGGTAGCAGGGTGACAGGGTGGCAGGGTAGCAAGATGACAGGGTGGCAGGGTGGCAGGGAGACAGTGAGGCAGGGTGGCAGGGAGGCAGGCAGGGAGGCAAAGTGGCAGGCAGGCAGGGTGGCTGGGAGGCAAGGTGGCAGGAAGGCCTGGTGGCTGGCAGGCAGGGTGGCAGGCAGGCAGGGTCCCAGGCAGGGTGTCAGGCAGGGTGTCAGGCAGGGTTACAGGCATGGTGGCAGGCAGGGTGGCAGGCACGGGGGTAAGCAGGGAGGTAGGCAGGGGAGCAGGCAGGGTGGCAGGCAGGGTGGCAGACTGGCAGGTTGGCCGGCAGGGTGTCAGGCAGGATGGCAGGCAGGCAGGGTGGCAGTCAGGCAGGGTGGTAGGCACGGTGGCAGGCAGGGAGGCAGGAAGGGAGGCAGGCAGGGTGTCAGGCAGAATGGCAGACAGGGTGGCAGGCTTGGTGGCAGACAGAGTGGCCGGCATGGTGGCAGGCAGGGTGGCAGGCAGGATGGCAGGCAGAGTGGCCGGCAGGGTGGCAGGCAGGGTGGCAGGCACGGTGGCAGGCAGGCAGGGTGGCCAGCAGGGTGGCAGGCAGGGTGGCAGGCAGGGTGGCAGGCAGGGTGGCCGGCAGGGTGGCAGGCAGGGTGGCAGGCAGGGTGGCAGGAAGGATGGCAGACAGGGTGGCAGGCAGGATGGCAGGCAGAGTGGCCGGCAGGGTGGCAGGCAGGGTGGCAGGCAGGCAGGGTGGAAGGCAGGGTGGCAAGCAGGATGGCAGGCAGAGTGGCCGGCAGGGTGGCAGGCAGGGTGGCAGGCAGGGTGGCAGGCAGGCAGGGTGACCGGCAGGGTGGCAGGCAGAGTGGAAGGCAGGCAGGGTGGCCGGCAGGGTGGCAGGCAGGGTGGCAGGCAGGGTGGCAGGCAGGCAGGGTCGCCGGCAGAGTGGCAGGCAGGGTGGCAGGCAGGGTGGCATGCAGGGTGGCAGGCAGGCAGGGTGGCAGGCAGAGTGACAGGCAGGGAGGCAGGCAGGGAGGCAGGCAGGATGTCAGGCAGGGTTACAGACAGAGTGGCAGGCAGGGTGGCAGGCAGGCAGGGTGGCAGGCAGGCAGGGTGGCAGGCAGGGTGGCAGGCAGGGTGGCAGGCAGGATGGCAGGCAGGCAGGGTGGCCGACAAGGTGGCAGGCAGGCAGAGTGGCAGGCAGGCAGGGTGGCAGGCAGGCAGGGTGGCAGGCAGGCAGGGTGGCAGGCTGGCAGGGTGGCAGGCAGGCAGGGTGGCAGGCAGGCAGGGTAGCAGGGTGGCAAGCAGGCAGGGTGGCAGGCAGGCAGGGTGGCAGGCAGGCAGGGTGGCAGGCAGGCAGGGTGGCAGGCAGGCAGGGTGGCAGGTAGGCAGCTACCACCATAGAAGCACCAGCTACCACCACGGTAAAACCAGCTACAATCATGGTAGCACCAGCTACCACCACGGTACCACCAGCTACCATCATGGTAGCACCAGCTACCTCCACAGAACCACCAGCTACAACCATGGTAGCACCAGCTACCACCACTGTACCACCAGCTACCATCATGGTAGCACCAGCTACCTCCACAGAACCACCAGCTACCATCATGGTAGCACCAGCTACCATCATGGTAGCACCAGCTACCATCATGGTAGCACCAGCTACCACCATGGTACCACCAGCTACCATCATGGTACCACCATCTACCATCATGGCAGCACCAGCTACCATCATGGTGCCACCAGCTACCATCATGGTACCACCAGCTACCATCATGGTACCACCAGCTACCACCACGGTACCACCAGCTACCATCATGGTACAATCAGCTACCATCATGGTACCACCAGCTACCATCACGGTAGAACCAGCTACCATCATGGTACCACCCGCTTCCATCATGGTAGCACCACGGTACCACCAGCTACCATCATGGCAGCACCAGCTACCACCACGGTACCACCAGCTACCATCATGGTACCACCAGTTTCCATCATCTTACCACAAGCTACCATCATGGTACCACCAGCTACCATCATGGTACCACCAGCTACCATCATGGTACCACCAGCTACCATCATGGTACCACCAGCTACCATCATGGTACCACCAGCTATCATCATGGTACCACCAGCTACCATCATGGTACCACCAGCTACCATCAAGGTACCAAAAGCTACCATCATGGTACCACCAGCTATCATCATGGTACCACCACCTACCATCATGGTACCACCAGTTACCATCATGGTACCACCAGCTACCATGATGGTAGCACCAGCTACCATCATTGTAGCACCAGCTACCATCATGGTACCTCCAGCTACCATCATGGTACCTCTAGCTACCATCACGGTAGCACCAGCTACCACCACGGTACCACCAGCTACCATCATGGTACCACCAGCTACCTTCATGGTAGCACCAGCTACCATCATGGTAGCACCAGCTACCATCATGGTAACACCAGCTACCACTATGGTAGCACCAGCTACCACCACTGTACCACCAGCTACCATCATGGTAGCACTAGCTACCACCATGGTAGCACCAGCTACCACCACGGTACCACCAGCTACCATCATGGTAACACCAGCTACCACCATGGTAGCACCAGCTACCACCATGGTAGCACCAGTTACCAACATGGTAGCACTAGCTACCACCATGGTAGCACCAGCTACCACCACGGTACCACCAGCTACCATCATGGTAGCACTAGCTTCCACCATGGTAGTACCAGCTACCACCACGGTACCACCAG
>NC_091387.1:5144000-5166500 GCF_038502225.1 Cherax quadricarinatus
CGTACCATAACTCGTTGTTGCCTCCCTGTCAGGTATTCTCTGATCCATTGCAGTGCCCTTCCTGTTATACGCACCTGATCCTCCAGCTTCTGTATTAATCTCTTGTGAGGAACTGTGTCAAAGGCCTTCCTGCACTCCAGGAAAATGCAATCAACCCAGCCCTCTCTCTCGTGTCATACTTACGTTACCTTGTCATAAAACTCCAGTAGGTTTATGACACAGGATTTGCCTTCCATGAATCCGTGCTGGTTGTCGTTAATAATCTTGTTCCGTTCCAGGTGCTCCACCACTCTCCTCCTGATAATCTTCTCCATGACTCTGCATGCTATACATGTGTGTATGTGTTGTGTATGTGTTGTGTGTGTGTGTGTGTGTGTGTGTGTGTGTGTGTGTGTGTGTGTGTGTGTGTGTGTGTGTATGTATGTATGTATGTGTGTGTGTGTTGTGTGTGTGTGTGTGTACCACAAGGTCACAAACACACCACAAGAATTAACACTCCACAAAAAAATGATCAGTCCTTGACTTCATTTATTCAGTGAGAGAGTGACCAGGTGTTCAGAGTGCCGGGGAAGCCGTCCCATCTATCATGATAAATTTCTCTCCCATCCTGCCCGGGGAAATGAGAAACAACCTTTTTATTTCTATATACAAATGTTTCTCATCCTCAGCTGGCGACGCTACGTCAAAAGACGCAGAGGTTATGGTGGCCTTGCGACAGAGCGACGCAGAGGTTACGGTGGAAAGGAAAGGATGAGGGGGAGGGAGGAGGTGGTGGGTGGTGGAGGGTTGGTAATGGTGTTGTGGTGGTGGTACCTTGATGTTGTGCTGGTACCTTGATGTTGTGGTGGTGGTACCTTGATGTTGTGGTGGTGGTACCTTGATGTTGTGGTGGTGGTACCTTGATGTTGTGCTGGTACCTTGATGTTGTGGTGGTACCTTGATGTTGTGGTGGTGGTACCTTGATGTTGTGCTGGTACCTTGATGTTGTGGTGGTGGTGGTGGTACCTTGATGTTGTGGTGGTGGTACCTTGATGTTGTGCTGGTACCTTGATGTTGTGCTGGTACTTTGATGTTGTGCTGGTACCTTGATGTTGTGCTGGTACCTTGATGTTGTGGTGGTGGTACCTTGATGTTGTGCTGGTACCTTGATGTTGTGGTGGTGGTACCTTGATGTTGTGCTGGTACCTTGATGTTGTGGTGGTACCTTGATGCTGTTGTGGTGGTGGTGGTACCTTTATGTTGTGATGGTGATACCTTGATGTTGTGGTGGTGGTACCTTGATGTTGTGGTGGAATGGAATACACCCACCCACCACACACCACCACCACACACCACACACCCACCACCACCCACCACACACCCACCACCACCACCCACCATACACCCACCACCACCACCACCCACTACCACACTTACCACCCACTCACCACCACCCACTCACCACCACCACACTCACCACCCACTCACCACCACCACACTCACCACCACCACACTCACCACCCACTCACCACCACCACTACCACCACCACACACCCATCACCACCCCCACCCACCACCACCCACTAATCCCACAAGCAAATCAACCTCCCAACTAATTTAGAAGTTCTAAATCATTACATAGAAAGTATAGAAAGTAGTTTAGAATCTTCTATGTCAATATTGTCTTAGATGGTTATACCTGACCCAGTGTGTTTAATATATCTGGTCCATAAGACCTATATATGAGTCTCTTGCTACTGCCAGATGGACCTTATTGCAGGGCTGATCGGGGAGGGGTGTTGGGGTGATTGGGAGGGGTGTTGGGGTGATTGGGAGGGGTGTTGGGGTGATTGGGAGGGGTGTTGGGGTGATTGGGAGGGTGTTGGGGTGATTGGGAGGGTGTTGGGGTGATTGGGAGGGTGTTGGGGTGATTGGGAGGGTGTTGGGGTGATTGGGAGGGGTGTTGGGGTGATTGGGAGGGGTGTTGGGGTGATTGGGAGGGTGTTGGGGTGATTGGGAGGGTGTTGGGGTGATTGGGAGGGTGTTGGGGTGATTGGGAGTGTTGGGGTGATTGGGAAGGGGTGTTTGGGGAGGGGTGTTGGGGTGATTGGGAAGGGGTGATTGGAGTGATTGGTAGGGGTGTGTTGGGGGATTGGGTGGGATGTTGGGGAGATTGAGGAGGAATATAGGGGAACTGGAAGATGGACTTTCTGGGAGGGGTGATTGGGGAGATGTGTTAGGGTGATTGGGATGGTGGTGGAGGGGTGATTGGGATGGTGTGTTGGGGTGATTGGAACGGTGTGTTGGGGTGATTGGGGAGGAATATTGGGGAGAGTATGACACGAGTCTTTATGAGTTGCATTACGGGGGTTGTGTCTCTGGTTTAAGATGGGAATTTGGGCCTTGATGGACGGTGGAATGGGGTAAGTTGTGAGGGGAGGGGAGGGGAGGGGAAGGGAGAGGATGGGAGGTGGGGACAGGGTAGTGCCTTGGGAATGTACTTAGAGGTAGTTCTCTCTCTCTCTCTCTCTCTCTCTCTCTCTCTCTCTCTCTCTCTCTCTCTCTCTCTCTCTCTCTCTCTCTCTCTCTCTCTCTCTCTCTCTCTCTCTCTCTCTCTCTCTCTCTCTCTCTCACTCTCTCTCTCCTTTATCCCACCTCCTCTCCCCTACCCATTTTCCCCACCCTCTTCTCTCCCCCTTCCCTTTCTCTCCCCTCCCTTTCCTTTTCCTCTCTCCCCTCCCCACCTTCCCCTCACCTTTTCTCCCCTCTAATCCCCATCTCTTCCCTCCCCTTCTCCCTCCCCCTCCCTTCCCACCCCCTCCCTTCCCACCCCCCTCCCCTCCTCTCCTCTCCCCATCCCTCCCCTCCTTTTCCCTCCCCATCCCTCCCCTCTCCTCCCCAACCCTCCCCTCCCCACCTCCAGGATCACCCACAACTCACACCCCGAGGTTGAACACTGTCTATCAGAATCTACCAGCAACACAACTTCCACTAATCCTTCCAGTAATTCCCCAAGTAATCCTACCTTAATAACCAGGCCTGTAAAATTCCGAGTTTTCTTGTAGGCTTATAAGAGATTATAGCGAATTGTATAGGCTGGAGCGTCCGCCTCTCCAGGTGGAGCGCCCCCCTGGCCAGGTGGAGCGTCCGCCTCCCCAGGTGGAGCGTCCGCCTGGCCAGATGGAGCGTCCACCTGGCCAGGTGGAGCGTCCGCCTCTCCAGGTGGAGCTAGGGCGACGTTTGGACATGTGGTGAGCTTAGGGCTTTAAACGTTCCAGCAGTTCCAGCAGTGTTTCTTGTTCCAGCAGTGTTTCTTGTTGTTCCAGCAGTTCCTGCAGTGTGTCTTGTTGTTCAAGCAGTTCCAGCAGTGTTTCGTGTTGTTCCAGCACTCCCAGCAGTGTTTCTTATTGTTTCAGCAGTTCCAGCAGTGATTCTTAATGTTTCAGCAGTTCCAGCAGTGTTTCTTGTAGTTCCAGCAGTTCCAGCAGTGTTTCTTGTTGTTCCAGCAGTTTCTGCAGTGTGTCTTGTTGTTCAAGCAGTTCCAGCAGTGTTTCGTGTTGTTCCAGCATTTCCAGCAGTGTTTCTTATTGTTTCAGCAGTTCCAGCAGTGTTTCTTGTAGTTCCAGCAGTTCCAGCAGTGTTTCTTGTTGTTCCAGCAGTTCCTGCAGTGTGTCTTGTTGTTCAAGCAGTTCCAGCAGTGTTTCTTGTTGTTCCAGCATTTCCAACAGGTTTGTTGTTGTTCCAGCAGTTCCTGCAGTGTGTCTTGTTGTTCAAGCAGTTCCACCAGGTTTCTTGTTGTTCCAGCAGTTCCAGCAGTGTTTCTTGTTGTTCCAGCAGTTCCAGCAGTGTTTCTTGTTGTTCCAGCAGTTCCTGCAGTGAGTCTTGTTGTTCAATCAGTTCCGGCAGTGTTTCTTGTTGTTCCAGCAGTTCCAGCAGTGTTTCTTGTTGTTCCAGCAGTTCCAGCAGTGTTTCTTGTTGTTCCAGCAGTTCCTGCAGTGAGTCTTCTTGTTCAAGCAGTTCCAGCAGTGTTTCTTGTTGTTCCAGCAGTTTCAGCAGTGTGTCTTGTTGGTTCAGTATTTCCTGTAGAGTTTCTTGTTCAAGCAGTTCAAGCAGTATTTCTTGTTGTTCCAGCAGTGTTTCTTGTTATTCCAGCAGTGTTTCTTGTTGTTCCAGCAGTGTTTCTTGTTGTTCAAACAGTTCCTGCAGTGTTTCTTGTTGCTCCTGCAGTGTTTCTTGTTGTTCCAGCAGTTTTTCTTGTTGTTCCAGCACTGTTTAATGTTGTTCCAGCAGTTCCTGCAGTGTTTCTTGTTGTTCCAGCAGTGTTTCTTGTTGTTTCAGCAGTGTTTCTTGTTATTCCAGCAATGTTTCTTGTTGTTCCAGCAGTTTTTCTTGTTGTTCCAGCACTGTTTCCTGTTGTTCCAGCAGTTCCTGCAGTGTTTCTTGTTGTTCCTGCAGTGTTTCTTGTTGTTCCAGCAGTGGTTCTTGTTGTTCCAACAGTTCCTGCAGTGTTTCTTGTTGTTCCAGCAGTGTCTCTTGTTGTTCTTGCAGTGTTTCTTGTTGTTCCAGCAGTGGTTCTTTTTGTTCCAACAGTTCCTGCAGTGTTTCTTCTTGTTCAAGCAGTGTTTCTTGTTGCTCCAGCAGTGTTTCTTGTTGTTCCAGCAGTGTTTATTGTTGTTCCAGCAGTGTTTCTTGTTGTCACAGCAGTTCCAGCAGTGTTTCTTATTGTTCCAGCAGTTCCAACAGTGTTTCTTGTTTCAGAAGTGTTTTTTGTTGTTCCAGCAGTTCCAGCAGTGTTTCTTGTTGTTCCAGTTGTTCCAGCAGTGTTTCTTCTTGAAGACTTGTACACTTGTTCCAGCAGTGTTTCTTCTTGAAGACTTGTACACTTGTTCCAGCAGTGTTTCTTCTTGAAGACTTGTACACTTGTTCCAGCAGTGTTTCTTCTTGAAGACTTGTACACTTGTTCCAGCAGTGTTTCTTCTTGAAGACTTGTACACTTGTTCCAGCAGTGTTTCTTCTTGAAGACTTGTACACTTGTTCCAGCAGTGTTTCTTCTTGAAGACTTGTACACTTGTTCCAGCAGTGTTTCTTCTTGAAGACTTGTACACTTGTTCCAGCAGTGTTTCTTCTTGAAGACTTGTACACTTGTTCCAGCAGTGTTTCTTCTTGAAGACTTGTACACTTGTTCCAGCAGTGTTTCTTCTTGAAGACTTGTACACTTGTTCCAGCAATGTTTCTTCTTGAAGACTTGTACACTTGTTCCAGCAGTGTTTCTTCTTGAAGACTTGTACACTTGTTCCAGCAGTGTTTCTTCTTGAAGACTTGTACACTTGTTCCAGCAGTGTTTCTTCTTGATGACTTGTATACTTGTTCCAGTAGTGTGTCTTCTTGAAGACTTGTACACTTGTTCCAGCAGTATTTCTTCTTGAAGACTTGTACACTTGTTCCAGCAGTGTTTCTTCTTGAAGACTTGTACACTTGTTCCAGCAGTATTTCTTCTTGAAGACTTGTACACTTGTTCCAGCAGTGTTTCTTCTTGAAGACTTGTACACTTGTTCCAGCAGTATTTCTTCTTGAAGACTTGTACACTTGTTCCAGCAGTGTTTCTTCTTGATGACTTGTATACTTGTTCCAGTAGTGTGTCTTCTTGAAGACTTGTACACTTGTTCCAGCAGTATTTCTTCTTGAAGACTTGTACACTTGTTCCAGCAGTGTTTCTTCTTGAAGACTTGTACACTTGTTCCAGCAGTATTTCTTCTTGAAGACTTGTACACTTGTTCCAGCAGTGTTTCTTCTTGAAGACTTGTACACTTGTTCCAGCAGTGTTTCTTCTTGAAGACTTGTACACTTGTTCCAGCAGTGTTTCTTCTTGAAGACTTGTACACTTGTTCCAGCAGTGTTTCTTCTTGAAGACTTTTACACTTGTTCCAGCAGTGTTTCTTCTTGAAGACTTGTACACTTGTTCCAGCAGTGTTTCTTCTTGATGACTTGTATACTTGTTCCAGTAGTGTGTCTTCTTGAAGACTTGTACACTTGTTCCAGCAGTATTTCTTCTTGAAGACTTGTACACTTGTTCCAGCAGTGTTTCTTCTTGAAGACTTGTACACTTGTTCCAGCAGTATTTCTTCTTGAAGACTTGTACACTTGTTCCAGCAGTGTTTCTTCTTGAAGACTTGTACACTTGTTCCAGCAGTGTTTCTTCTTGAAGACTTGTACACTTGTTCCAGCAGTGTTTCTTCTTGAAGACTTGTACACTTGTTCCAGCAGTGTTTCTTCTTGAAGACTTGTACACTTGTTCCAGCAGTGTTTCTTCTTGAAGACTTGTACACTTGTTCCAGCAGTGTTTCTTCTTGAAGACTTGTACACTTGTTCCAGCAGTGTTTCTTCTTGAAGACTTGTACACTTGTTCCAGCAGTGTTTCTTCTTGAAGACTTGTACACTTGTTCCAGCAGTGTTTCTTCTTGAAGACTTGTACACTTGTTCCAGCAGTGTTTCTTCTTGAAGACTTGTACACTTGTTCCAGCAATGTTTCTTCTTGAAGACTTGTACACTTGTTCCAGCAGTGTTTCTTCTTGAAGACTTGTACACTTGTTCCAGCAGTGTTTCTTCTTGAAGACTTGTACACTTGTTCCAGCTGTGTTTCTTCTTGATGACTTGTATACTTGTTCCAGTAGTGTGTCTTCTTGAAGACTTGTACACTTGTTCCAGCAGTATTTCTTCTTGAAGACTTGTACACTTGTTCCAGCAGTGTTTCTTCTTGAAGACTTGTACACTTGTTCCAGCAGTATTTCTTCTTGAAGACTTGTACACTTGTTCCAGCAGTGTTTCTTCTTGAAGACTTGTACACTTGTTCCAGCAGTATTTCTTCTTGAAGACTTGTACACTTGTTCCAGCAGTGTTTCTTCTTGATGACTTGTATACTTGTTCCAGTAGTGTGTCTTCTTGAAGACTTGTACACTTGTTCCAGCAGTATTTCTTCTTGAAGACTTGTACACTTGTTCCAGCAGTGTTTCTTCTTGAAGACTTGTACACTTGTTCCAGCAGTATTTCTTCTTGAAGACTTGTACACTTGTTCCAGCAGTGTTTCTTCTTGAAGACTTGTACACTTGTTCCAGCAGTGTTTCTTCTTGAAGACTTGTACACTTGTTCCAGCAGTGTTTCTTCTTGAAGACTTGTACACTTGTTCCAGCAGTGTTTCTTCTTGAAGACTTGTACACTTGTTCCAGCAGTGTTTCTTCTTGAAGACTTGTACACTTGTTCCAGCAGTGTTTCTTCTTGATGACTTGTATACTTGTTCCAGTAGTGTGTCTTCTTGAAGACTTGTACACTTGTTCCAGCAGTGTTTCTTCTTGAAGACTTGTACACTTGTTCCAGCAGTGTGTCTTCTTGAAGACTTGTACACTTGTTCCAGCAGTGTTTCTTCTTGAAGACTTGTACACTTGTTCCAGCAGTATTTCTTCTTGAAGACTTGTACACTTGTTCCAGCAGTGTTTCTTCTTGAAGACTTGTACACTTGTTCCAGCAGTATTTCTTCTTGAAGACTTGTACACTTGTTCCAGCAGTGTTTGTTCTTGAAGACTTGTACACTTGTTCCAGCAGTGTTTCTTCTTGAAGACTTGTACACTTGTTCCAGCAGTGTTTCTTCTTGATGACTTGTATACTTGTTCCAGTAGTGTGTCTTCTTGAAGACTTGTACACTTGTTCCAGCAGTATTTCTTCTTGAAGACTTGTACACTTGTTCCAGCAGTGTTTCTTCTTGAAGACTTGTACACTTGTTCCAGCAGTGTTTCTTCTTGAAGACTTGTACACTTGTTCCAGTAGTGTGTCTTCTTGAAGACTTGTACACTTGTTCCAGCAGTATTTCTTCTTGAAGACTTGTACACTTGTTCCAGCAGTGTTTCTTCTTGAAGACTTGTACACTTGTTCCAGCAGTGTTTCTTCTTGAAGACTTGTACACTTGTTCCAGCAGTGTGTCTTCTTGAAGACTTGTACACTTGTTCCAGCAGTGTTTCTTCTTGAAGACTTGTACACTTGTTCCAGCAGTATTTCTTCTTGAAGACTTGTACACTTGTTCCAGCAGTGTTTCTTCTTGAAGACTTGTACACTTGTTCCAGCAGTATTTCTTCTTGAAGATTTGTACACTTGTTCCAGCAGTGTTTGTTCTTGAAGACTTGTACACTTGTTCCAGCAGTGTTTCTTCTTGAAGACTTGTACACTTGTTCCAGCAGTGTTTCTTCTTGAAGACTTGTACACTTGTTCCAGCAGTGTTTCTTCTTGATGACTTGTACACTTGTTCCAGCAGTGTTTCTTCTTGAAGACTTGTACACTTGTTCCAGCAGTATTTCTTCTTGAAGACTTGTACACTTGTTCCAGCAGTGTTTCTTCTTGAAGACTTGTATACTTGTTCCAGCAGTGTTTCTTCTTGAAGACTTGTACACTTGTTCCAGCAGTGTTTCTTCTTGAAGACTTGTACACTTGTTCCAGCAGTGTTTCTTCTTGAAGACTTGTACACTTGTTCCAGCAGTGTTGCTAATATCTTCTGGTAAGATGTTAAACAGTCTCGGACCATGGATGTTGATACAGTGTTCTCTTAGTGTACCCAGGGTGCCCCTGGGTATATTTTGCACTTCCTGTCATATCTCTCACTCCAGTATATTGGCACCAGACCCTCAAGCATCTTCCAGGTATATTTTATCATGTAGCTCTCTCTCTAGCATCTTCCAGGTATATATCTTTCTTATGTAGATAATAGATATTCCCAGTAGATAGCCAAGTCCTTTGCTGTTTTTTTCCCATCTACTCCTCTTCCTCCTCCTCTTCCTCCTCCTCTTCCTCCTCCTCTTCCTCCTCCTCTTCCTCCTCCTCTTCCTCCTTCTCTTCCTCCTCCTCTTCCTCCTTCTCTTCCTCCTTCTCTTCCTCCTCCCTTTCCTCCTCCTCTTCCTCAAAGGCTTTCTAGTCATCTGTGGTTGAAGGAGTCTGTTACTAGCCTCGCAAAGCCATCACCACCACCACTACCACAACTACCTGCACCACTACCACTACTACCACCACTACCTGCACCACCACCACTACCACCGATACCTGCACTATCACCACTACCACCACTACTACTACTATCTGCACCACCACCACTGCCAATACTACTATCACTACCAGTACTACCTGCACACCACCCTTACCACCACAACCTGCACTACCAGAACTACATGCAGCATCATCTTAGAACTACCAGCATCAACTTAGAACTACCTGCATCAATTAGGAACTACCAGCACCATCCTGGAACTACCAGAATCATCAGTAACAGCAGCAACAGCAACGGAAGCGACAACAATAACAACAACAACAGTGGCAACAACAGTTGCAGCAACAGTAACAACAACAGTAGCAGCAACAACAGTAGCAACAACAGTAGCAACAACAACAGTAGTAACACAGGACTGCATTAACAGTAAATGCAACAAGGAAATGACAAACAGAATTAAGAAGCAGCAACAGGACAGAAACAACAGTAACAATGCTACCACTATCACCACTACTACCACTATCACCACTACTACTACTATCACCACTACTACCACTATCACCACTACTACTACTATCACCACTACTACCACTATCACCACTACTACTACTATCACCACTACTACTACTATCACCACTACTACTACTATCACCACTACTACCACTATCACCACTACTACTACTATCACCACTACTACTACTATCACCACTACTACCACTATCACCACTACTACTACTATCACCACTACTACTACTATCACCACTACTACTACTATCACCACTACTACCACTATCACCACTACTACTACTATCACCACTACTACTACTATCACCACTACTACTACTATCACCACTACTACTACTATCACCACTACTACTACTATCACCACTACTACTACTATCACCACTACTACCACTATCACCACTACTACCACTATCACCACTACTACTACTATCACCACTACTACTACTATCACCACTACTACTACTATCACCACTACTACTACTATCACCACTACTACTACTATCACCACTACTACCACTATCACCACTACTACCACTATCACCACTACTACTACTATCACCACTACTACTACTATCACCACTACTACTACTATCACCACTACTACTACTATCACCACTACTACTACTATCACCACTACTACTACTATCACCACTACTACCACTATCACCACTACTACCACTATCACCACTACTACTACTATCACCACTACTACTACTATCACCACTACTACTACTATCACCACTACTACCACTATCACCACTACTACCACTATCACCACTACTACCACTATCACCACTACTACCACTATCACCACTACTACTACTATCACCACTACTACCACTATCACCACTACTACCACTATCACCACTACTACCACTATCACCACTACTACCACTATCACCACTACTACTACTATCACCACTACTACTACTATCACCACTACTACCACTATCACCACTACTACCACTATCACCACTACTACCACTATCACCACTACTACCACTTTCACCACTACTACTACTATCACCACTACTACCACTATCACCACTACTACTACTATCACCACTACTACCACTATCACCACTACTACCACTATCACCACTACTACCACTATCACCACTATCACCACTACTACCACTATCACCACTACTACTACTATCACCACTACTACTACTATCACCACTACTACCACTATCACCACTACTACCACTATCACCACTACTACCACTATCACCACTACTACCACTTTCACCACTACTACTACTATCACCACTACTACCACTATCACCACTACTACTACTATCACCACTACTACCACTATCACCACTACTACCACTATCACCACTACTACCACTATCACCACTACTACCACTATCACCACTACTACCACTATCACCACTACTACCACTATCACCACTACTACCACTATCACCACTACTACCACTATCACCACTACTACTACCACTATCATCACTACTATTACCACTATCACCACTTCTACCACTATCACCACTATTACCACTATCACCACTACTACCACTATCACCACTACTACTACCACTATCATCACTAGTATTACCACTATCACCACTACTACCACTATCACCACTACTACCACTATCACCACCACTACTACCACTATCACCACCAATACTACCACTATCACCACCACTGCTGCCACTATGACCACCACTGTTACCACTATCATCACCACTACTACCACTATCACCACCAGTTTCGCCACTATCACCACCAGCACCGCCACTCCTACCACTGTCACTAACACTACCACTACTAGCACCACTACCACCACCAACGCTACCATTATCACTACCATTATCACTACCATTATCACCACCAGTTCCTACTACCACAATCACCACTACTGTTACCACTATCATCACCACTACTACCACTATCACCACCAGTTTCGCCACTATCACCACCAGCACCACCACTACTACCACTATCACTAACACTACCACTACTAGCACCACTACCACCACCAACGCTACCATTATCACTACCATTATCACCACCAGTTCCTACTACCACAATCACCACCACCCAGCACTACACTACCACCACCATCTCTCTACTAATACTATTACTACTACCACCACCACCCACTATTACTACCACCACCAACCACCATCAACAACCACAGCACCTACCACCATCAATACTACCACCAATACAAAAAAACAACCACCACTAATAACCACAACCACTACCACCACCACCACTACCACCAACCACTACCAATAACCACTACTACCACCACCACTACCACCACCACCAACCACTACCAATAACCACCACTACCACCACCAACCACTACCACCACCACTACCACCACCACCAACCACTACCAATAACCACTACTACCACCACCACTACCACCACCACTAACAACCACCACTACCACCACCAACCACCACTACCACCATCATAATACAGATATTAAGGAACCTAAGCCGTAAATATTACCTACTTTCCTTCAAGAGTAACTACCTAACTCCCTTCATACAGTAAGTGCCGTACGTACGTTAAGGTACCTACTTACCTAAGAGAAGTTAAGGTACCTACTTACCTAAGAGAAGTTAGAGTAACTACATACCTAAGAGAAGTTAAGGTACCTACTTACTTAAGAGAAGTTAATGTATCTACTTACATAGGAGAAGCTAAGGTACCTACTTACCTAAGAGAAGTTAATGTACCTACTTACTTAAGAGAAGTTAATGTATCTACTTACATAGGAGAAGCTAAGGTACCTACTTACATAGGAGAAGCTAAGGTACATACTTACCTACGAGAAGTTAAGGTACCTGCTTACCCAGGGGAAGTAAAGATACCAAGTTACCTAAGTTAAGGTGCCTATTTATCCAGGAGAAATTAAGGTACCTACTTACCTAAAAGAAGTTAAGATATCTACTTACCAAGGAGATGTTAAAGTACCTACTTGCCTACTAGAACTTCATGTACCAACTTACCTAGGAGAAGTTAAGGTACCTACTTACCTAAGATAAGTTAAGGTACCTACTTACCTAAGAGAAGTTAATGTACCTACTTACTTAAGAGAAGTTAAGGTACCTACTTACCTAGGAGAAGTTAAGGTACCTGCTTATCTAGTAGAAGTTAAGGTACCTACTTACCTAGGAGAAGTTAAGGTACCTACTTACCTAGGAGAAGTTAAGGTACCTACTCACCTAGGAGAAGTTAAGGTACCTACTTACCTAGGAGATGTTAAGGTAACTACTTACCTAAAAGAGGTTAAGGTACCTACTTACCAGGTACGCAGAAATTAAGGTACCTACTGACCTAGAAGGAGTTAAGGTACCTACTTACCTAGGAGAATTTAAGGTCCCTACTTACATAGGAGATGTTAAGGTACCTACTTACGTAAAAGAGAATAAGGTACCTACTTACCTAGTACGCAGAAATTAAGGTACCTACTGACCTAGGAGAAGTTAAGGTACCAACTTACCTAGGGGAGGTTAAGGTACCTACTTACCTAGTAGAAGTGTTAAGGCTTCCAGTCTATCTAAAAAGAAGGCCTATTTACCTAAAAATCAGGCCAATCTACCTGAAAATCAGGCCTATCTCCGTAAAAATCAGGCCTATCTCCGTAACAATCAGGCCTATCTCTGTAAAAATCAGGCCTATCTCTGAAAAAATCAGGCCTATCTCTGGAAAAAATCAGGCCTATCTCTGTAAAAATCAGGCCTATCTGTAAAAATCAGGCCTATCTCTGTAAAAATCAGGCCTACATGATATCTGAGCAGCAGGTGGGCCAGAAAGTGGAGTGAAATATGGAGGAGGGGAGAGGGAGGGGGTGGGGAATGAGAGGGAAGAGGGGAGAGTGGGTGAGAGGGGAGAGGGGAGAGGGAGGGGGTGGGGAATGAGAGGGAAGAGGGGAGAGGGGTGAGAGGGGAGAGGGGAGAGGGGAGAGATGGAAGGGGAGAAGGGAAAGAGGGAAGGGGAGAGGGGAGAGAGGGAAGGGGAGAGGGGAGAGAGGGAAGGGGAGAGGGGAGAGAGGGAAGGGGAGAGGGGAGAGAGGGAAGGGGAGAGGGGAGAGAGGGAAGGGGAGAGGGGAGAGAGGGAAGGGGTGTGGGGAGAGAGGGAAGGGGAGAGGGGAGAGAGGGAAGGGGAGAGGGGAGAGAGGGAAGGAGAGAGGGGAGAGAGGGAAGGGGAGTGGGGTGAGAGGGAAGGGGAGAGGGGAGAGAGGGAAGGGGAGAGGGGAGAGAGGGAAGGGGAGAGGGGAGAGAGGGAAGGGGAGAGGGGAGAGAGGGAAGGGGAGAGGGGACCTACAAGACACCATCTTAAGGTGAGTGACAAAGTAGGCAAGTCTCCCCTTAGTGTCTCCCTGCACTGTTGCAGGCAACCTTACTGCAGGCAACCTTACTGCAGGCAACCTTACTGCAGGCAACCTTACTGCAGGCAACCTTACTGCAGGCAACCTTACTGCAGGTAACCTTACTGCAGGCAACCTTACTGCAGGTAACCTTACTGCAGGTAACCTTACTGCAGGCAACCTTACTGCAGGTAACCTTACTGCAGGCAACCTTACTGCAGGTAACCTTACTGCAGGCAACCTTACTGCAGGTAACCTTACTGCAGGTAACCTTACTGCAGGCAACCTTACTGCAGGTAACCTTACTGCAGGCAACCTTACTGCAGGCAACCTTACTGCAGGTAACCTTACTGCAGGCAACCTTACTGCAGGCAACCTTACTGCAGGCAACCTTACTGCAGGCAACCTTACTGCAGGCAACCTTACTGCAGGCAACCTTACTGCAGGTAACCTTACTGCAGGTAACCTTACTGCAGGTAACCTTACTGCAGGCAACCTTACTGCAGGCAACCTTACTGCAGGCAACCTTACTGTAGGCAACCTTACTGCAGGCAACCTTACTGCAGGCAACCTTACTGCAGGCAACCTTACTGCAGGTAACCTTACTGCAGGCAACCTTACTGCAGGCAACCTTACTGCAGGTAACCTTACTGCAAGCAACCTTACTGCAGGCAACCTTACTGCAGGTAACCTTACTGCAGGCAACCTTACTGCAGGCAACCTTACTGCAGGCAACCTTACTGCAGGTAACCTTACTGCAGGTAACCTTACTGCAGGTAACCTTACTGCAGGTAACCTTACTGCAGGTAACCTTACTGCAGGCAACCTTACTGCAGGCAACCTTACTGCAGGCAACCTTACTGCAGGCAACCTTACTACAGGCAACCTTACTGCAGGCAACCTTACTGCAGGCAACCTTACTGCAGGTAACCTTACTGCAGGCAACCTTACTGCAGGCAACCTTACTGCAGGTAACCTTACTGCAGGCAACCTTACTGCAGGTAACCTTACTGCAGGCAACCTTACTGCAGGTAACCTTACTACAGGTAACCTTACTGCAGGCAACCTTACTGCAGGCAACCTTACTGCAGGTAACCTTACTGCAGGTAACCTTACTGCAGGCAACCTTACTGCAGGCAACCTTACTGCAGGTAACGTTACTGCAGGCAACCTTACTGCAGGCAACCTTACTGCAGGCAACGTTTCTTCAAGACACCCTGGCTTGTTCCCTAACACCCTGGCTTGTTCCCTAACTCCCTGGATTGTTCTCTAACCCTAGCTTGTTCCCCAACTCCCTGGCTTGTTAAGTAATACCCTAGCTTGTTCCCTAACTCCCTGGCTTGTTCTCTAACACCCTAGCTTGTTCAGTAACACCCTGGCTTGTTCAGAAACGCCCTAGCTTGTTCCCTAACTCCCTGGCTTGTTCCCTAACACCCTGGCTTGTTCGGTAACATCCTAGGTTGTTCCCTAACTCCCTGGCTTGTTCTCTAACACCCGGCATTGCTCAGTAACACCCTGGCTTGTTAACTAACACCCTGGCTTGTTAACTAACACCCTGGCTTGTTAACTAACACCCTGGCTTGTTCAGTAACACCCTGGCTTCTAAACTAACACTATGGTTTATTCAATAACACCCTGGCTTGTTAACCAACACACTGGCTTGTTCAGTAACACCCTGGCTTGTTAACTAACACCCTGGCTTCTTCAGGAATACCCTCTCTTGTTCCCTAACTCCCTGGCTTGTTCAGTAACACCCTTGCTTGTTCAGTAACATATGGCTTGTTCCCTAACTCCCTGGCTTGTTCAAGAACACCCTGGCTTGCTCCCTAACTCCCTGGCTTGTTCAAGAACACCCTGGCTTGTTCCCTATCTCCTTGGCTTGTTCAGTAACACCCTGGCTTGTTCAGTAACATCCTGGTTTGTTCAGTAACTCCCTGGCTTGTTCAAGAACACCCTGGCTTGTTCCCTAACTCCCTTGATTGTTCAGTAACACCCTGGCTTGTTCAGTAACACCCTGGCTTGTTCAGGAACACCCTGGCTTTTTCAGTAACACCCTGACTTGTTCCCTAACTCCTTACTTGTTCGGGAACACCCTGGCTTGTTCCCTAACTCCCTGGCTTCTCCAGTAACACCCTGGCTTGTTTCCTAACTCCATGGCCTGTTCAGGAACACCCTGGCTTGTTCCCTAACTCCCTGGCTTCTCCAGTAACACCCTGGCTTGTTTCCTAACACCATGGCCTGTTCAGGAACACCCTGGCTTGTTCAGGAACACCCTGGCTTGTCCCCTAAACCCCTGGCTTTTCCAGTAACACCCTGGCTTGTTCATTAACACCCTGACTTGTTCACTGTGTCACTCCCTCTAGTGGCACTCCCCCTAGCGGCACTCCCTCTAGTGGCACTCCATCTAGTGGCACTCTCTAGTGGCACTCCCTCTAGTGGCACTCCCCCTGATACACGTATAATGGTGTCTTCCCCTTAGTGCCACTTACCAGGACAGGCGTAGTGCCAATCTCTCTCAATAGACACTTTCCTGAGGCTGGTAAAAATGTCAGTGTACTGTCCTGAGAGGCACTTTCCTGATGATGGTGTGAGTGTACTGACCTGAGAGGCACTTTCCTGATGCTGGTGAGAGTGTACTGTCCTGAGAGGCACTTTCCTGATGCTGGTGTGAGTGTACTGACCTGAGAGGCACTTTCCTGATGCTGGTGAGAGTGTACTGTCCTGAGAGGCACTTTCCTGATGCTGGTGTGAGTATACTGTCCTGAGAGGTACTTTCCTGATGATGGTGTGAGTGTGCTGACCTGAGAGGTACTTTCCTGATGATGGTGAGAGTGCACTGACCTGAGAGGTACTTTCCTGATGCTGGTGAGAGTGTACTGACCTGAGAGGTACTTTCCTGATGATGGTGAGAGTGTACTGACCTGAGAGGTACTTTCCTGATGATGGTGTGAGTGTGCTGACCTGAGAGGTACTTTCCTGATGATGGTGAGAGTGTACTGACCTGAGAGGTACTTTCCTGATGATGGTGAGAGAGTACTGACCTGAGAGGTACTTTCCTGATGCTGGTGAGAGTGCACTGACCTGAGAGGTACTTTCCTGATGCTGGTGAGAGTGTACTGACCTGAGAGGTACTTTCCTGATGATGGTGAGAGTGTACTGACCTGAGAGGTACTTTCCTGATGATGGTGAGAGTGTGCTGACCTGAGAGGTACTTTCCTGATGATGGTGTGAGTGTGCTGACCTGAGAGGTACTTTTCTGATGATGGTGAGAGTGTACTGACCTGAGAGGTACTTTCCTGATGATGGTGTGAGTGTACTGACCTGAGAGGTACTTTCCTGATGATGGTGAGAGTGTACTGACCTGAGAGGTACTTTCCTGATGATGGTGTGAGTGTACTGACCTGAGAGGTACTTTCCTGATGATGGTGTGAGTGTACTGACCTGAGAGGTACTTTCCTGATGATGGTGTGAGTGTACTGACCTGAGAGGTACTTTCCTGATGATGGTGTGAGTGTACTGACCTGAGAGGTACTTTCCTGATGATGGTGAGAGTGTACTGTCCTGAGAGGTACTTTCCTGATGATGGTGTGAGTGTACTGACCTGAGAGGTACTTTCCTGATGATGGTGAGAGTGTACTGACCTGAGAGGTACTTTCCTGATGATGGTGAGAGTGTACTGACCTGAGAGGTACTTTCCTGATGATGGTGAGAGTGTACTGACCTGAGAGGTACTTTCCTGATGATGGTGAGAGTGTACTGACCTGAGAGGTACTTTCCTGATGATGGTGAGAGTGTACTGACCTGAGAGGTACTTTCCTGATGATGGTGAGAGTGTACTGTCCTGAGAGGCACTTTCCTGATGATGGTGAGAGTGTACTGTCCTGAGAGGCACTTTCCTGATGATGGTGTGAGTGTACTGTCCTGAGAGGCACTTTCCTGATAATGGTGAGAGTGTACTGTCCTGAGAGGCACTTTCCTGATGATGGTGAGAGTGTACTGTCCTGAGAGGTACTTTCCTGATGATGGTGAGAGTGTACTGTCCTGAGAGATACTTTCCTGATGATGGTGAGAGTGTACTGTCCTGAGAGGGACTTTCCTGATGCTGGTGAGAGTGTACTGACCTGAGAGGCACTTTCCTGATGATGGTGAGAGTGTACTGTCCTGAGAGGACAGGTGAGGTAGAACAGGTGTGAGGGTCAGGTGTGTAAGTGCAGATGTGGGGACAGGTGTGAGAGTACACGTAAGAGTACAGGTGTGGGAGTGCAGGTCTGGAGACAGGTGTGGAGGCAGGCGTGGGAGCACAGGTGTGAGAGTACAGATTTGTGAGTACAGGTGTGGGGACAGGTGTTGTAGTATACATGTGAAAGTACAGGTGTGGGAGTGCAGGTGTGGGGACAAGTGTGGCAATACAGGTGTGGGGACGGGTGTGGAGACAGTTGTGGTAGTGCAGGTGTGGGGACATGTGTTGGAGGTGTGAGAACAGGTGTGGGAGTACAGGTGTGGAGACAGGTGTGGAGACAGTTGTGATAGTGCAGGTGTGGGGACAGGTGTGGGAGTACAGGTGTTGGGACAGGTGTGGAGACAGTTGTGGTAGTGCAGATGTGGTGACAGGTGTTGGAGGTGTGAGGACAGGTGTGGTAGTACAGGTGTGGGGACAGATGTGGAGACAGTTGTGGTAGTGTAGGTGTGGGGACAGGTGTTGGAGGTGTGAGGAGAGGTGTGGGGACAGATGTGGAGACAGAGTTGTGGTAGTGGGTGTGGGGACAGGTGTTGGAGGTGTGAGGAGAGGTGTGGGGACAGGTGTGGAGACAGTTGTGGTAGTGCAGATGTGGTGACAGGTGTTGGAGGTGTGAGGACAGGTGTGGGAGTACAGGTGTGGGGACAGATGTGGGGGCAGGTGTGGAAGTACGTGTGTGGTAGTACAGGTGTGAGGACAGGTGTGGGGAACAGGTGTACAGAACCTCTGCATTGATCTGTCCACAGGTGTGTGTAGCTTCAAGGTGAGAACTCCATTCAGAAGCCTTCCCTTACACCTGATTGGCAAACCCGCCTCTCATCTGATTCACGCTCCTCCCTCTACCTCTCCTGATTGGCACACCTGTCAAAGTTTTCATACCTGACTGGCACAGCTGTCACAGCCATCAAACCTGATTAGCACACCTGTCACAGCCTTCATATCTGATTGGCATAGCTGCTACAGCCCTCAGACCTGATTGGTACACCTGTCACAGCTTTCATACCTGACTGGCACAGCTGTCGCAGCCAACAAACCTGATTGACAGACCTGTCATAGCTCTTCAAACCTGATTGGCACACCTATCACACCCATCAAACCTGATTGGCATTAAAACAATTGGCTGAACAACTTATTTCAGTGTAATCTGTCTGTACTCACACTGAGAGTCAGTACCTGAGTGTCAGTACCTGAGTGTCAGTACCTGAGTGCTAGTACCTGAGTGTCAGTACCTGAGTGTCAGTACCTGAGTGCTAGTACCTGAGTGTCAGTACCTGAGTGTCAGTACCTGAGTGCCAGTATCTGAGTGCTAGTACCTGAATGTCAGTACCTGAGTGTCAGTACCTGAGTGCTAGTACCTGAGTGTTAGTAGCTGAGTGTCAGTACCTGAGTGTCAGTACCTGAGTGCTAGTACCTGAGTGCTAGTACCTGAGTGTCAGTACCTGAGTGCCAGTATCTGAGTGCTAGTACCTGAGTGTCAGTACCTGAGTGTCAGTACCTGAGTGCTAGTACCTGAGTGTCAGTACCTGAGTGTCAGTACCTGAGTGCCAGTACCTGAGTGTCAGTACCTGAGTGTCAGTACCTGAGTGCCAGTACCTGAGTGATAGTACCTGAGTGTCAGTACAAGAGTGTCAGTACCTGAGTGCCAGTATCTGAGTGCTAGTACCTGAGTGTCAGTACCTGAGTGTCAGTACCTGAGTGCTATTACCTGAGTGTCAGTACCTGAGTGTCAGTACCAGAGTGCCAGTACCTGAGTGCTAGTAACTGAGTGTCAGTACCTGAGTGCCAGTACCTGAGTGCTAGTACCTGAGTGTCAGTACCTGAGTGTCAGTACCTGAGTGCTAGTACATGAGTGTCAGTACCTGAGTGCCAGTATCTGAGTGCTAGTACCTGAGTGTCAGTACCTGAGTGTCAGTACCTGAGTGCTAGTACCTGAGTGTCAGTACCTGAGTGTCAGTACCTGAGTGCCAGTACCTGAGTGTCAGTACCTGAGTGTCAGTACCTGAGTGCCAGTACCTGAGTGATAGTACCTGAGTGTCAGTACCTGAGTGTCAGTACCTGAGTGCTATTACCTGAGTGTCAGTACCTGAGTGTCAGTACCAGAGTGCCAGTACCTGAGTGCTAGTAACTGAGTGTCAGTACCTGAGTGCCAGTACCTGAGTGCTAGTACCTGAGTGTCAGTACCTGAGTGTCAGTACCTGAGTGCTAGTACATGAGTGTCAGTACCTGAGTGCCAGTATCTGAGTGCTAGTACCTGAGTGTCAGTACCTGAGTGTCAGTACCTGAGTGCTAGTACCTGAGTGTCAGTACCTGAGTGTCAGTACCTCAGTGCCAGTACCTGAGTGTCAGTACCTGAGTGTCAGTACCTGAGTGCCAGTACCTGAGTGATAGTACCTGAGTGTCAGTACAAGAGTGTCAGTACCTGAGTGCCAGTATCTGAGTGCTAGTACCTGAGTGTCAGTACCTGAGTGTCAGTACCTGAGTGCTATTACCTGAGTGTCAGTACCTGAGTGTCAGTACCAGAGTGCCAGTACCTGAGTGCTAGTACCTGAGTGTCAGTACCTGAGTGCCAGTACCTGAGTGCTAGTACCTGAGTGTCAGTACCTGAGTGTCAGTACCTGAGTGCTAGTACCTGAGTGTCAGTATCTGAGTGCCAGTACCTGAGTGCTAGTACCTGAGTGCCAGTGCCTGAGTGTCAGTACCTGAGTGTCAGTATCTGAGTGTCAGTACCTGAGTGCTAGTACCTGAGTGTCAGTACCTGAGTGCTAGTACCTGAGTGCTAGTACCTGAGTGTCAGTGCCTGAGTGTCAGTACCTGAGTGCTAGTACCTTGAGTGTCAGTACCTGAGTGCTAGTACCTGAGTGTCAGTGTCTGAGTGCTAGTACCTGAGTGCTAGTACCTGAGTGTCAGTACCTGAGTGTCTGAACCTAAGTGTCAGCACCAGAGTGCCAGTACCTGAGTGTCAGTACCTGAGTGCTAGTACCTGAGTGTCAGTACCTGAGTGTCAGTACCTGAGTGCTAGTACCTGAGTGTCAGTACCTGAGTGTCAGTACCTGAGTGCCAGTACCTGAGTGTTAGTACCTGAGTGTCAGTACCTGAGTGCTAGTACCTGAGTGTCTGAACCTAAGTGTCAGCACCAGAGTGCCAGTACCTGAGTGTCAGTACCTGAGTGCTAGTACCTGAGTGTCAGTACCTGAGTGTCAGTACCTGAGTGTCAGTACCTGAGTGCCAGTACCTGAGTGTCAGTACCTGAGTGCCAGTACCTGAGTGCTAGTACCTGAGTGTCAGTACCTGAGTGTCAGTACCTGAGTGCTAGTACCTGAGTGTCAGTACCTGAGTGCCAGTACCTGAGTGTCAGTACCTGAGTGCCAGTACCTGAGTGCTAGTACCTGAGTGCTACTACCTGAGTGTCAGTACCTGAGTGTCAGTACCTGAGTGTCAGTACCTGAGTGCCAGTACCTGAGTGTGAGTACCTGAGTGCCAGTACCTGAGTGCTAGTACCTGAGTGTCAGTACCTGAGTGTCAGTACCTGAGTGCTAGTACCTGAGTGTCAGTACCTGAGTGCCAGTACCTGAGTGTCAGTACCTGAGTGCTAGTACCTGAGTGCTAGTACCTGAGTGTCAGTACCTGAGTGCCAGTACCTGAGTGTCAGTACCTGAGTGCCAGTACCTGAGTGCCAGTACCAGAATTATTATTATTATTATTATTATTATTATTATTATTATTATTATTATTATTATTATTATTATTATTACTTTTATTATTATTATTATTATTATTATTATTATTATTATTATTATTATTATTATTATTATTATTATTATTATTATTATTATTATTATTATTATTATTATTCCAGCAACTTCCTCACCACAGCCTCCTTCCCTCCCCCTCCTTCCCCCACCTCCACCTCCCTCTTCCTCTCCTTCCCTCTCCCTCCCCCTCCATGTCCCCCCTCTTCCCCCTCCCCCAGGATGGCACCGCGTGTTCTGGCACTAATTAATTTTAAGGTGGTCTGTGTGGCACCAGTATTGTGTGGCACAGATGATGTTCCTTCCCCTGCCCCCCCTGCCACACAATACCTGGGTGTATTGTGTCCCCCTGCCCCCATGCCACACAATACCTGGGTGTATTGTGCCCCCTGCCACACAATTCCAGGGTATATTGCGTCCCCCTGCCCCCCTGCCACACAATATCTGGGTGTATTGTATCCCCCTGCCACACAATACCTGGGTGTATTGTGCCCCCCTGCCACACAATACCTGGGTGTATTGTGTCCCCCTGCCCCCCTGCCACACAATACCTGGGGTGTATTGTATCCCCCTGCCATACAATTCCTGGGTATATTGTGTACCCCTGCCCCCTGCCACACAATTTCTGGGTGTA
>NC_091387.1:5171500-5179000 GCF_038502225.1 Cherax quadricarinatus
ACAGACACAAGAGGTCACAATTGGAAGTTGAAGACTCAGATGAATGAAAGGGATGTTAGGAAGTATTTCTTCAGTCATAGAGTAGTCAGGCCATGGAATAGCCTAGAAAGTGAAGTAGTGGAGGCAGGAACCATACATAGTTTTAAGGCGAGGTATGATAGAGCTCATGGGGCAGGGAGAGAGAGGACCTAGTAGCAATCAGCGAAGAGGCGGGGCCAGGAGCTGTGAATCGACCCCTGCAACCACAAATAGGTGAGTACAAATAGGTGAGTACACACACAGGAAATTGTGTTCGTGGTTCCAGATACATACACCGACATGTCATTATCAGTTGCAAGAATTTACTAACCAGATGGCTAAAGTTGGGCTCTAGTTCCCTCGCCACGGGCCCTCTGGCCAGGCCACGGGCCATTTGGCCATGACCATGGGCCCTCTGGCCACACGCGCTCTCTGGCCAGGCCACGGGCACTCTAGCCAGGCCTCGGGCCCTCTGGCCAGGCCACAAGCACTCTAGCCAGGCCTAGGGCACTCTGGCCAGACCACAGGCACTCTAGTCAGGCCTAGGGCACTCTGGCAAAGCAACGTGCACTCTAGCCAGGCCACGGGCACTCTGGCCAGGCCACGGGCACTCTAGCCAGGCCTAGGGCACTCTGGCAAAGCAACGTGCACTCTAGCCAGGCCACGGGCACTCTGGCCAGGCCACGGGCACTCTAACCGGGTCACGGGCTGACAGGCTGCAGACACACTGACAGACAGGATGGGCAGTACGCAGGAAGACAGTCTGCAGACACACAGGCTGCAGACAGGTGGGGCAGCAGGGGAGAGGAGAGAAGAAGGAAGAGAGGAGAGGAGAGGGGAAAAGGGAGACGGGAGAGGGGGGAGGGGGAGGGAAGAAGGGAGAGGAGAGAGGGGATTGGGGGTGGGGATAGGAGAGAGGGGGAAGGGAGAGGAGAGAGGGGAGAAAGGAGAAGGGAGAGGGGAGAGACGAAGGGGTAGAGGGGAGAGGGGAGAGGAGAGAAGGGAGAGGGGAGAGGAGATAGGAGAGAAAGGGAGAGGAGAGGGGGGAGGGGAGAAGGGAGAGGGGAGAGGGGAGAGGGGGGAGAAGGAAGAGGGGAGAGAGGAGAAGGGAGAAGGGAGAGGGGGAGGGGAGAGGGGGAAAGAGGAGAGAGGAGAGAGGGGAGGGGAGAGAAAAGAGGGGAGGGGAGAAGGGGAAGGGAGGGAGGGGGAGGGGAGGGTAGAGGAGTTGAGAGAGAGGGGAAATGGGGAAAAGGGTGAGGAGAGGGAGAGAGGAGAGAGGGAGAGGGAGGAGATGGGAGAGGGGAGGGGAAGGGGAGGGGAGGGGAGGGGAGGGGAGAGGGGAGGAGAGAGGGAGGAGAGAAGGGAGAGAGGAGGAGGAGAGAGGGAAGAGAGGGAGGGGAGAGGGGACAGGTGGGAGGGGAGAAAAGAGAGAGGAGAAAGGAGAGGGGAGAAAGGGAGGGGAGGAGGAGAGAGGGGTGAGGGGAGGAAGGGGGAAGGGGAAGAGGGGAAAGGGGAGAAGGGAGAGGAGAGAGGGGAGAGGGGGAGCGGAGAGGAGAGACGGGAGAAAGGAGAGGGGAGATGGGAGAGGGGAGGAAAGAGAGAAGAAGGAAAAAGGGAGAGGGGGGAGAGGAGAGAGAGAGAGGGGAGAAAGGAGGAGAGGTAGAGAGGGGAGAGGGGAGGGGAGGGGAGGGGAGAGGAGAGAGGGGAGGGGAGGGAGAGAGGAGAGGGGAGAGAGAAGAGAGAGAGGAGAGAGGGGAGAGGGGAGGGGAGAAGGGAGAGCGGAGAGGGGAGAGAGGAGGGGAGAGAGGAGAAAGAGGGGAGGGAGGGAGGGGAGGGAGGGGAGAGGAGGAGAAAGGATAGGGGAGAGAGGAGAGGAAAAGGGAGAGGGGAGGGGGAGGGGAGAGTGGAGAGGGGAGGGGAGAGGGGAGAGGGGAGGGGAGCGGAAAGGGGAGAAGGGACAGAGGAGAGGAGAGAGGGGAGAGAGGGAGGTGAGAGGAGAGAGGGGACAGGTGGGGAGGGGAGAAAAGAGAGAGAAAGGAGAGGAGAGAGGGGCAGAGGGGGAGGGGGAGGGGAGGGGAGAGGGGAGAAGAAAAGGGAAGAGGGGAGAGGAGAGGAGAGAGAGGGGAGTGGGGAAAGAAGAAGGAGAGGAGGGAGGGAGGGGAAGAGGGGGGGAGGGGAGGAGGGGAGAGGAGGAGGAAGAGGGAAGGGAGAGGAGAGGAGAGGGAAGAGAGGGGAGAGGGAGGAGAGGGGAGGGAGGAGAAGAGGAGAGGGGAGAGGGGAAGGGGAGAGGGAGAGGGGAGGGAGGAGGAGAGAGGAGAGAGGAGAGGGGTAGAGGGGAGAGAGGGGAGGAGGAGGAGGGGAGAGAGAGGGGATGGGAGAGGGGAGAGTGGAGAGGGAGAGGGGAGGGGAGAGGGGAGGGAGGGACAGGGACAGGGGAGAGGGGAGAGAGGACAGGGGAGAGAGGAGAAAGAAGAAGGGAGAGGGGAAAGGGGAGAGGGGATAAAGGAGAGGGGAGAGGGGAGAAAGGAAAAGGAGAGGGGAGGGGAGGGGAGGGGAGAGGGGAGAGGGGAGAAGGGAGAGAAGAGAAGGGAGAGGGGGAGAGCAGAGAGGGAGAGGGGAGAGGGGACAGGTGAGAGGGGAGACTGGAGAGGGGAGAGGAGAGGGGAGGGGAGACTGGAGAGGAGAATGCAGAGGGGAGAGGGGAGAGGGGAGAGGGAGAAGGAGAGAGGGAGAGGGGAGGAGGGGAGGGGAGGGAGGGGAGAAGAGAGGGAGAGAGAGAGAGGGGAGAGGGGAGAGGGCAGAGGAGAGAGGGGAGACTGAGAGGGGAGAGGGGAGGGAGGGGAGAGGAGAGAGGGGAGAGGAGAGGGGAGAAGAGAGAGGGGAGAGGGGAGGGGGGAGAGGGGAGAAGGGACAGGGGAGAGGGGAGAGAGGAGAGAAGAGGAGAGGGGAGAGAGGGGAGAGGGGAGAGGGGAGAAGGGAGAGGGGAGAAAGGAGAAGGGAGAGGGGAGAGGGGAGAGGGGAGAGGAAAGGAGAGGAGAGAGGAGAGAGAGGGACACAAGGAGAAGGGAGAGGGGAGAGGGAGAGGAAAGAGGGGAGAGGAGAGAAGGGAGAGGAGAGAGGGGAGAGAGGAGAGGGAGAGGGGAGGGGAGGGGAGAGGGGAGAGAGGAGAGAGGGAGAGGGGAGAGAGGGGAGAGAGAGAGAGGGAGAGAGGAGAAAGGAGAGGAGAGGGGAGAGGGGAGAGGGGAGAGGGGGAGAGGGAGAGAGAGAGGGGAGAGGGGAGAGGGGAGAGGGGAGAGGAGAGGGGAGAGGGGAGAGAGGGGGAGGAGGGAGAGGAGAGAGAGAGGGGAGAGGGAGAGGGGAGAGGGGAGGGGAGGGAGGGAGGGGAGAGGGGAGAAAGGAGAGGGAGAGGGGAGGGTGAGAGGGGAGAGGGAGAGGGGAGAGGGGAGGGGGAGAGGGGAGGATGAGAGGGGAGGAGAGGAGAGAGGAGAGGGGAGAGGGGAAAGGGGAGAGGGGACAGGGGAGAGGGGAGAGAGGAGGAGGGGGAGAGGGGATAGGGGAGAGGGGAGAGGAGATAGGGAGAGAGGGGAGAGGGGAGAGGGGAGAGGGGAGAGTGGAGGGAGAGGGGAGAGAGGAGGAGGAGGAGGGGAGAGGGGAGAGGGGAGAGAGAAGGAGAGGGGAGAAGGGAGAGGGGAGGGGAGGGGAGAGAGGAGAGGGGAGAGGGGAGAGGGGAGAGAGGGAGAGGGGAGAGAGGGGAGAGGGAGAGGGAGAGGGGAGAGGGGAGAGGGAGAGGAGAGGGGAGAGAGGAGAAAGAAGAGGGGAGAGGGGAGAGAGGAGAAGGGAGAGGGGAGAGGGGAGAGGGGAGAGAGGAAAGGGGAGAGGAGAGAGGGGAGAAGAGAGAGGGGAGAGGAGAGAGGGGAGGAGGACAGAGGGGAGAGAGGAGAGGGGAGAGGGGATAGGGGAGAGGGGAGAGGAGATAGGAGAGAGGGGAGAGGGGAGAGGGAGAGGGGAGAGGAGAGGGGAGGGAGAGAGGAGAGGGGAGAGGAGATAGGGGAGAGGAGAGCTGAGAGGGGAGAGGGGAGAGGGGAAGAAGAAGAAGAAGAAGAAGAAGAAGAAGAAGAAGAAGAAGAAGAAGAAGAACAAGAAGAAGAAGAAGAAGAAGAAGGAAGAAGGAAGATAAGAGAAGAAGTTAAGAAGAAGAAGAAGAAGAAGAAGAAGAAGAAGAAGAAGAAGAAGAAGAAGAAGAAGAAGAAGAAGAAGAAGAAGAAGAAGAAGAAGAAGAAGAAGAAGAAGAAGAAGGTTAAGAGGAAGAGGAAGAAGAAGAAGAAGTTAAGAAGAAGAAGAAGAAGAAGAAGAAGAAGAAGAAGAAGAAGAAGAAGAAGAAGAAGAAGAAGAAGAAGAAGAAGAATGAAGAAGAAGAAGAAGAAGAATAAGAATAATGTAAGAAGAAGAAGAAGAAGAAGAAGAAGAAGAAGAAGAAGAAGAAGAAGAATAATTGTAGGGGAAGAAGAAGAAGAAGAAGAAGAAGATAGGAAGAAGAAGAATAAGAAGAAGAAGAAGAAGAAGAAGAAGAAGAGAAGATGAATAAGAAGAAGAAGAAGAAGAAGAAGAAGAAGAAGAAGAAGAAGAAGAAGAAGAAGAAGAAGAAGAAGAAGAAGAAGAAGAAGAAGAAGAAGAAGAAGAAGAAGAAGAATAAGAAGAAAAGAAAGAAGAAGAAAGAACGAAGAAGAAGAAGAAGAAGAAGAAGAATAATTATTGAAGAGGAAGAAGAAGAAGAAGAAGAAGAAGAAGAAGAGGAAGGAGAAGAAGAAGAAGAAGAAGAAGAAGAAGAAGAAGAAGAAGAAGAAGAAGAAGAGAAGAAGAAGAAGAAGAATGAAGAAGCAAGAAGAAGAAGAAGAAGAAGAAGAAGAAGAAGAAGAAGAAGAAGAAGAAGAAGAAGAAGAAGAAGAAGAAGAAGGGAACAAGAAGAAGAAGAAAAAGACGAAGAAAAAAAGAAGAGGAGGAATAAGAAGAGGAAGAAGAAGAGGAAAAAGAAGAAGAAGAAGAAGAAGAAGAAGAAGAAGAAGAAGAAGAAGAAGAAGAAGAAGAAGAAGAAGAAGAAGAAGAAGAAGAAGAAGAAGAAGAAGAAGAAGCAAGAAGAATAATAAAGAAGAAGAAGAAGAAGAAGAAGAAGAAGAAGAAGAAGAAGAAGAAGAAGAATAAGAAGAAGAAGAAGAAGAAGAAGAAGAAGAAGAAGAAGAAGAAGAAGAAGAAGAAGAAGAAGAAGAAGAAGAAGAAGAAGAAGAAGAAGAAGAAGAAGAAGAAGAAGAAGAAGAAGAAGAAGAAGAAGAAGAAGAAGAAGAAGAAGAAGAAGAAGAAGAAGAAGAAGAATAAGTTAAGGAAGAAGAAGAAGAAGAAAGAAGAAGAAGAAGAAGAAGAAGAAGAAGAAGAAGAAGGAAGAAGAAGAAGAAGAAGAAGAAGAAGAAGAAGAAGAAGAAGAAGAAGGAAGAAGGAAGAAGAAGAAGAAGAAGAAGAAGGAAGAAGAAGAAGAAGGAAGAAGAAGAGTAGAATAAGAAGAAGTAGTAGAAGAAGAAGAAGAAGAAGTGAAGAAGTAAGAAGAAGAAGGAAGAAGAAGAGGAAGAAGAAGAAGAAGAATGAAGAAGAAGAAGAAGAAGAAGAAGAATAAGAAGAAGAAGAATAAAGAAGAAGAAGATTGAAGAAGAAGAAGAAGAAGAAGAAGAAGAAGAAGAAGAAGAAGAAGAAGAAGAAGAAGAAGAAGAAGAAGAAGAAGAAGAAGAAGAAGAAGGAGAAGGAAGAAGAAGGAAGAAGAAGAAGAAGAAGAAGAAGAAGAAGAAGAAGAAGAAGAAGAAGAAGAAGAAGAAGAAGAAGAAGAAGAAGAAGAATTAAAGAAGAAGAAGAAGAAGAAGAAGAAGAAGAAGCAGAAGAAGAAGAAGAAGAAGAAGAAGAAGAAGAAGAAGAAGAAGAAGAAGAAGAAGAAGAAGAAGAAGAAGAAGAAGAAGAAGAAGAAGAAGAAGAAGAAGAAGAAGAAGAAGAAGAAGAAGAAGAAGAAGAAGAAGAAAAAAGAAGAAGAAGAAGAAGAAGAAGAAGAAGAAGAAGAAGAAGAAGAAGAAGAAGAAGAAGAAGAAGAAGAAGAAGAAGAAGAAGAAGAAGAAGAAGAAGAAGAAGAAGAAGAAGAAGAAGAAGAAGAAGAAGAAGAAGAAGAAGAAGAAGAAGAGGAAGAAGAAGAAGAAGAAGAAGAAGAAGAAGAAGAAGAAGAAGAAGAAGAAGAAGAGGAAGATGAAGATGAAGATGAAGAACAAGAACAAGAAGAAGAAGAAGAAGAAGAAGATTGTAGGAAGAAATAAGGAAGCAAGGAAGAAGAAGAAGAAGAAGAAGAAGAAGAAGAAGAAGAAGAAGAAGAAGAAGAAGAAGAAGAGGAAGAGGAAGAAGAAGAAGAAGAGAAAGAAGAAGAAGAGGAAGAAGAAGAAGAAGAAGAAGAAGAAGAAGAAGAAGAAGAAGAAGAAGAAAAAGAAGAGAAAGAAGAAGAAGAAGAAGAAGAAGAAGAAGAAGTTAAGAAGAAGAAGGAGGAAGAGGAAGAAGAAGAAGGAGAAGGAAGAAGAGGAAGAGGAAGAAGAAAAGAAGAAGGAGATTTTTATTCTTTCTCCTCATCTGAAGTTGTCTTCTCTTCTGTTGTTGTTGTTGCTAAGTTGTGTTGTGTTGTGTTTGAAGAAGTTGTTGTGTGTGTGTTGTGTGGTTAAAGTTGTGTTGTGGTTGTGTTGTTGTGTTGTTGAAGATGTGTGTTGTTGTGTTGTGTTGTGTGTTGTTGTGTTGTTGCAGTTGTGTTGTGTGCTGTGTCAGTTGTGTGTTGTGTTGTGTGTTGTGTTAGCTATTGTGTGTTGTTGTGTGTTGTGTGTGTTGTGTGTGTTGTGTTGTGTTGTTGTGGGGTTAGTTGTGTTGTGTTGTGTTGTGTGTGTTGTAGTTGTGTGTGTTGTAGTGTGTTGTGTGTGTTGTGTTGTGGTAGGCTGTTGTAACAAGTAGTTAGTTGTGTTGTGTTGTGTATTGTGTTAGGTTGTGTTGTGTAAAGTTGTTGTTGTAGTTGTTATGTGTGTGTGTAAGAAGAAGAAGGGTTGTGTGTGTTGTGTTGTGTTGTGTTGTGTTGTGTGTGTTGTGTTGTGTTGTGTTGAGTTGTGTGTGTTGCGTTGTGTTGTGTTGTGTGTGTGTGTTGTGTTGTGTTGTGTTGTGTTGTAAGAAGTTGTGTGTGTTGTGTTGTGTTGTGTTAAGCATGGGGTTGTGTTGTGTGTTGTTAGTGTGTATTGTCAGGTTGTTGTTGTTGTTGTAAGAAGTTGTGTTAGGTTAGGTTGTGTTGTGTTGTGTTAGGAAGAAGTTGTGTTGTGTTGTGTTGTGTGTGTTGTGTTGTTTTTTGTTGTGTTGTGTTGTGTTGTGTTGTGTTAATGTGTGTGTGTGCTGTGCTTGTGTTGAGTTGTGTATGTTGTGTTGTGTGTGTTG
>NC_091387.1:5184000-5186500 GCF_038502225.1 Cherax quadricarinatus
ATCTAGAACTGTCGTTGGAGGTGTGGGAGGGGTCTAGAACTGGTGCTGAAGGTGTGGGAGGGGTCTAGACCTGGTGTTAGAGGTGTGGGAGGGGTCTAGAACTAGCGTTGGAGGTGTGGGAGGAGTCTAGAACTGGTGTTGGAGGTGTGGGAGGGGTCTAGAACTGGTGTTGGAGGTGTGGGAGGGGTCTAAAACTGGTGTTGGAAGTGTGAGAGGAGTCTAGAACTGGTGTTGGAGGTGTGAGAGGGGTCTAGAACTGGTGTTGGAGGTGTGGGAGGGGTCTAGACCTGGTGTTGGAGGTGTTGGAGGGTTCTGGAACTGGTGTTACAGGTGTGACAGGGATCTAGAACTGGCGTTGGATGTGTGGGAGGGGTCTAGACCTGGTGTAGCAGGTGTTGCAGGGTTCTGGAACTGGTGTTACAGGTGTGACAGGGATCTAGAACTGGCGTTGGATGTGTGGGAAGGGTCTAGACCTGGTGTTGGAGGTGTGGGAGGGGTCTAGACCTGGTGTTGGAGGTGTGGGAGGGGTCTAGACCTGGTGTTGGAGGTGTGGGAGGGGTCTAGAACTAGCGTTGGAGGTGTGGGAGGAGTCTAAAACTGGTGTTGGAGGTGTGGGAGGGGTCTAGAACTGGTGTTGGAGATGCGGGAGGGGTCTAGACCTGGTGTTGAAGGTGTGGGAGGGGTCTAGAACTAGCGTTGGAGGTGTGGGAGGAGTCTAAAACTGGTGTTGGAGGTGTGGGAGGGGTCTAGAACTGGTGTTGGAGGTGTGGGAGGGGTCTAGAACTGGTGTTGGAGGTGTGGGAGGGGTCTAGAACTGGTGTTGGAGGTGTGGGAGGGGTCTAGAACTGGTGTTGGAGGTGTGGGAGGGGTCTAAAACTGGTGTTGGAAGTGTGAGAGGAGTCTAGAACTTGTGTTGGAGGGGTCTAGAACTGGTGTTGGAGGTGTGGGAGGAGTCTAGAACTGGTGTTGGAGGTGTGGGAGGGGTCTAGAACTGGTGTTGGAGGTGTGGGAGGGATCTAGAACTGGTGTTACAAGTGTGGAATGCGTCTACAACAGGGGTAACAGGTGGGGGGATGGGTCTACAACAAGAGTAATAGGTGTGGGATGGGTCTACAACAGATATAACAGGTGTGGAATGGATCCACACCTGTAACTATTGTTACAGGTGTGAAATTTGTCTACACAGAAACTACCACAATTATTACTACTGTTAGTAGTAGTAGTAGTACACATGTACTACTGTTAGTAAAACTAGTGGTAGTAGTACTAGTACTACTACCACAACTTCTGGTATACACAAATAACCCGCACATAAAAGAGAGAAGCTTACGACGACGTTTCGGTCCGACTTGGACCATTGACAATGACCATTGACTTTGTCAATAGTCCAAGTCGGACCGAAACGTCGTCGTAAGCTTCTCTCTTTTATGTGCGGGTTATTTGTGTATCGTTCCAGTCAAGGTATTGTGCCTTTCTTGTTATTTATAACTTCTGGTATGTGAGGGAAAAGTTCAACAGGTAGGAGTAGCGAGCGAAAAGTTCAACAGATAGGAGTCGCGAGCGAAAAGTTCAACAGATAGGAGTAGCGAGCGAGTACATGGTGACGATAGTTTGATCACCAGTCTGCTTGTTAAGGCAGGGACAGTGTCTAGCTCCTGCGATATTTTCCCCTCTCTTCTCCACCCGGAAAGGTGACGTGTGGGGCTCCAGTCAAATGGATAATCACTTGACTCACAGCTCCCAGCACAACTGTAAGTAAAAACCTCCGCTTCTATTTTATCATTACAGTGGACCCTCGCTTAACGATCACCTCTAAATGCGACCAATTATGTAAGTGTATTTATGTAAGTGCGTTTGTACGTGTATGTTTGGGGGTCTGAAATGGACTAATCTACTTCACAATATTCCTTATGGGAAAAAATTCGGTCAGTACTGGCACCTGAACATACTACTGGAATGAAAAAAGTTCGTTAACCGGGGGTCCACTGTATTTTTTATTATCACACTGGCCGATTCCCACCAAGGCAGGGTGGCCCGAAAAAGAAAAACTTTCACCATCATTCACTCCATCACTGTCTTGCCAGAAGGGTGCTTTACACTACAGTTTTTAAACTCGAACATTAACACCCCTCTGCTTCTATTCTAGTGGATATATTAGTTAAGATAATCACTTTTAACTAATTCTAAAACTTGGTTCATTCTGCCTTGGTTTCCAAGTTCAGCTTTTAAATTCTCAACATTCTTTTAAGTGCATTACACACTTATCATTGAGAGTGATTTCTTAAGTAGTGTGTAACTTTTGTCTCTTTCTACCTTGGAATATCAGCTTGGGTCATCTGGCAACCACAGCAACACTGTTGAAGAAGACGAACTTCACATGAGTTCTGGGACGAACTAGTCGTTGGGTTGTCACTTATCACCTGTGACACTGTGACGAACTAGTTGTTGGGTTGTCACTTATCACCTGTGACACTGTGACGAACTAGTTGTTGGGTTGTCA